>NC_088883.1:8616763-8758197 GCF_032884065.1 Artemia franciscana
AAAAAAACTAAAAAAAGGCAAAAACTAAAAAAAAACTAAAAACTAATAAAAAAACTAAAAAAGCTAAAAAACTAAAAAAACTAAAAAAACTAAAAAAAGGTAAAAAACAAAAAAAAACTAAAAACTAAAAAGAAAAAACTAAAAAAAAGGAAAAAAACTGAAAAACAAGAGAAAAAGAAAACTAAAAAAATATTAATAAATATAAAAAATATAAATATAAATATAATATAAACTAGCAATCAACAAAGCACCGAGACACAAATGACGACCGGGACACAGGGAGTATAAATGACGACCAGGACATAAGTAAAAAAAAAACTAAAAAAACTAAAAAAATGGTAAAAACTACAAAAAAACTAAAAACTAATAAAAAAACTAAAAAATCTAAAAATCTAAATAAACTAAAAAAGAAAAAAAAGAAAAAAGGAAAAAAATAAAGGAGAAAAACAAAACTAAAAAACGAATGTATATACAGACCGGGACACCGGGATACAAATGACGACCGGGACACAGGGAATATAAATGACGACCGGGACACAGGGACACAACTACAATGGGGACGCCGGGGGGCACAGGGGGATATAAATGACGACCGGGACACCGGGACACAAGGAATATAAATGACGCCCGGGACACTCAAAGAGAAATCAAAGACTGGAACACCGGGACACAAATGACGACCGGGACACAGGGAATATAAATGACGACCGGGACACAGGGACATAACTACAAAGGGGACGCCGGGGTGCACAGGGGGATATATAAATGACGATGGCGACTCAGGGAATGGTCGATTAGCAATCACCATCAACAAAGCTCAAGGGCAATCATTAGAATCATGAGGTATAGATCTGAATACGGATTGTTTTCCCATGGACCATTATATGTTGCATGTTCAAGAGTCGGTAACCTGACAATCTATTTATATGCACAGACAATGGGACAGCAAAGAATGTTGTATATTCGCAAGTTTTACGTAGTTAAAAACACACACACACATATATATATATATATATATATATATATATATATATATATATATATATATATATATATATATATATATATATATATATTTATCTATATTCACAGGTGGGACATAGGGACACAACTACAATGGCGCGTAACTAATATGGCGCGTAACGACTTACGCACGCGGGGGGGCTTGGGGGGGGGCGCGAAGCACCCCACCAACTAGGTGTTGGGGTGGCGCGAAGCGCCACCCCAACAGCTAGTATATATATATATATATATATATATATATATATATATATATATATATATATATATATATATATATATATATATATATATATATCCGATGAAGATGTTCAAAGAGTCTATGCCAAAAAACTTGCTGCTGATAGAGAAAGTCAGAAAAGAAAGCGTGCCGAGGAATCAAAAGAACAGCAAGGAAACAGGCTTGAGGCTAAAGAACGCAAAACCGCGCAGTTAGATGAAGATCCACCTGGACAGCGAGAGTCAAAACATATCAAAACTGAAAATGATAGCGATGATGATTGGGTTTGGGATCTTGACTTGGATAAGGTCATCAATGCCTACCAGATTTTAGTTAAAAAAACAAAGGTTCGGCGATATGTATTTCATAGTGAAGCTGAAAAATAAAGAAGAAAAAGAAAACTGAAAAAAGAAAAAATGTAAAAAACTAAAAAATACTAAAGAGAAAAAACACTCAAAGAGAAATTACAGACCGGGACACAAATGACGACCGGGACAGAGGGAATATAAATAACGACCGGGACACTCAAGGAGAAATTATAGACTGGGATACCGGGACACAAATGACGACCGGGACACAGACAATATAAATGACGACCAGGATACAGGTATTTAAGAATATCGTTCAAAGACAAATTTTTAATTGTAAGAAGACCGTTGAAAGAGAAATTTCTAATTGTAAAATGACTGAAGAACCTACAATGGCAACACCCGAGGAAACTGCTCAAAACGAATGTATTCACGCCAAAGTAGCTGAGTTGGTAAAGCGTTATGTTTCAGGTTCTAGGTCCGAGAGGCTCCAGGTTTGAACCTTGGCTTTAGCATTAATACCAAAGAAGAAAAAAAACTAAAAAAGATAAAAACTACAAAAAAACTAAAAAGAAAATATATATATATATATATATATTTATATATATCATCTTTTCCACAAAAATAATAATTTAGTGCTTCTGCTTAAAAACACCAATCGAATTGATGCCTCCTGATACGCAACTATCAAAAAAGTGGCAATTGTTGTGGTCGGTGATCAGTTCTTACCTCGAGGTAATATTCTTTATAGGCGAAACAATCAGTTGACAAGAATTGCTTAAACTCATCGATGCTACGATGCCCTACAATATCCTGACGAATATAAATAACGCCCGGGACACTCAAATAGAAATCACAGACTGGGACACCAGGACACAAATGACGACGGGGAAACAGGGAATATAAATGACTACCCGGACACAGGGACACAACTACAACGGGGACGCCGGGGGGCAAAGGGGGATATATAAATGACGACGGCAACAAAGGAAATGGTCGATTAGCAATCACCATCAACAAAGCTCAATGGCAATCAATAGAATCATGAGGTATAGATCTGAATACGGATTGTTTTCCCATGGACCATTATGCGTTGCATGTTCAAGAGTCGGTAAACCTGACAATCTATTTATATGCACAGACGATGGGACAGCAAAGAATGTTGTATATTCGCAAGTTTTACGTAGTTAAAACATATATATATATATATATATATATATATATATATATATATATATATATATATATATATATATATCCGATGAAGATGCTCTAAGAGTCTATGCCAAAAAACTTGCTGCTGATAGGGAAAGTCAGAAAAGAAAGCGTGCCGAGGAATCAAAAGAACAGCAAGGAAACAGGCTTGAGGCTAAAGAACGCAAAACCGCGCAGTTAGATGAAGATCCACCTGGACAGCGAGAGGTCAAAACATATCAAAACTGAAAATGATAGCGATGATGATTGGGTTTGGGATCTTGACTTAAGGTCATCAATGCCTACCAGATTTTAGTTAAAAAAACAAAGGTTCGGCGATATGTATTTCATAGTGAAGCTGAAAAATAAAGAAGAAAAAGAAAACTGAAAAAAGAAAAAATGTAAAAACTAAAAAATACTAAAAAAAAAAAACTCAAAGAGAAATTACAGACCGGGACACAAATGACGACCGGGACAGAGGGAATATAAATAACGACCGGGACACTCAAGGAGAAATTACAGACTGGGATACCGGGACACAAATGACGACCAGGACACATGGCAATATAAATGACGACCAGGACACAGGTATTTAAGAATATCGTTCAAAGACAAATTTTTAATTGTAAGAAGACCGTTGAAAGAGAAATTTCTAATTTTAAAATGACCGAAGAACCTACAATGGCAACACCCGAGGAAGCTGCTCAAAACGAATGTATTCACGCCGAAGTAGCTGAGTTGGTAAAGCGTTATGTTTCAGGTTCTAGGTCCGAGAGGCTTCAGGTTTGAACCTTGGCTTTAGCATTAATACAAAAGAAGAAAAAAACTAAAAAAGGTAAAAACTACAAAAAAACTAAAAAGAAAATATATATATATTTATATATATCATCTTTTCCACAAAAATAATAATTTAGTACTTCTGCTTAAAAACAGCAATCGAATTGATGCCTCCTGATACGCAACTATCAACAAAGTGGCAATCGTTGTGGTCGGTGATCAGTTCTTACCTCGAGATAATATTCTTTATAGGCGAAACAATCAGTTGACAAGAATTGCTTAAACTCATCGATGTTACGATGCCCTACAATATCCTGACGAAAATAAATGACGCCCGGGACACTCAAATAGAAATCACAGACTGGGACACCGGGACACAAATGACGACAGGGACATAGGGAATATAAATGACGACCCGGACACAGGGACACAACTACAACGGGGACGCCGGGGGGCACAGGGGGATATATAAATGACGACGGCAACAAAGGAAATGGTCGATTAGCAATCACCATCAACAAAGCTCAAGGGCAATCAATAGAATCATGAGGTATAGATCTGAATACGGATTGTTTTCCCATGGACCATTATGCGCTGCATGTTCAAGAGTCGGTAAACATGACAATCTATTTATATGCACAGACGATGGGACAGCAAAGAATTTTGTATATTCGCAAGTTTTACGTAGTTAAAAACATATATATATATATATATATATATATATATATATATATATATATATATATATATATATATATATATATATATATATATATATATATATATATATATATATATATATATATATATATATATATATATATATAACTAGCTGTTGGGGTGGCGCTTCGCGCCACCCCAACACCTAGTTGGTGGGGCTCTTCGCGCCCCCCCAAGCCCCCCCCGCGCGCGTAAGTCGTTATGCGCCATATTAGTTACGCGCCATTGTAGTTGTGTCCCTGTGTCCCACCTGTGAATATAGATAGATTTATATATGTGTTTCAAACTACGTAAAAATTGCGAATATACAACATTCTTGGCTTTCCCATTGTCTGTCCATATACAAAGCCGTATGTACTAATAATGACGTCATATGCAAACGCTCTTTTTACAAACAAACAAACATGCATACACACAACTCGTTTTTATATAGATAGATAGATAGATAGATACAATACAAATTAACTACGTAAAACTTGTGAATATACAACAGTCTTCGCTGTCCCATTGTCTGTGTTGCAATCTTTTAAATTGAAAAAGCAGATCCGTTGGAATCATGGGAATGCGAGGAATAAGAACAGCCTCACCCTCATAAGGCCCTGTCAAGATTGTGGCCTCTATTAGGTTTTCCATTGTTTTTTTTTTTACGGCAAGTCGCGTGCCATTGCAAAGCTTTGGTGGGTTGATATTTCTTAAAAATATTATTGGTACGCCTATTTTTAGTTGTAGCACGTGTGGTGGAAACCCTGAAGGATATATGGAATTTAAAAATTCAGATGGATAATTAACCGCTTCATTTGGTTCCGAAATACAAATTAACTGCGTAAAACTTGCGAATATACAACATTCTTCGCTATCCAATTCTCGCTGCATATAAATAGATTGTCAGGTTTACCGACCCTCGAACATGCAACGTACAATTGTCCATGGGAAAAACAATCAGTATTAAGATCAATATCACATTTTTTTAATGATTGACCTTGAGCTTTGTTAATGGTGATTGCAAATGCTAATCGAATTGGGAATTGCAATCTTTTAAATTGAAAAGGCAGATCCGTTGGAATCATGGGAATGCGAGGAATAAGAACAGCCTCACCCTCAAAAGGCCCTGTCAGGATTGTGTCCTCTATTAGGTTTTCCATTGTTTTTTTTTTTACGGCAAGTCGAGTGCCATTGCAAAGCTTTGGTGGGTTTATATTTCTTAAAAGTATTATTGGTACGCCTATTTTTAGTTGTAGCACGTGTGGTGGAAACCCTGAAAGATCTATGGAATTTAAAAATTCAGACGGATAATTAACCGCTTCATTTGGTTCCAAAACTGTGACGACTGACTTGTAAAGGACTGCCTGGTCTTGAATCTTGGTCAAAACAATATTGTTGATTTCGTGGTTGTCTATATTTTTGGGTGCGAGAATCGCTCTTTCACTTAGCCATTTATTATTTGTATAATTTTTTAGAATATTCGGAAATACTTTTTCAATCAATTCATTTTTGGACGTCACTAAATTACAGAAATCAGCAGGTAGTTGTATACGTCCTGAAATTGAGTCTACTGGGAGCTTTCCGTTTCCCATTGCCAGCAATTGATCTGAAAATGTTTGACCAGAGTCATCGTTTTGCAATCGGACACGCATATTTGTAGTTAATTTTAATGTTTTTACGTGTGCCCATAGACTCTTTGAGCATCTTCATTAGTCATTGTAAACTTAAACATTAATAGATTTCTACGCGAACATATGTCTTATATAAGTTGAATGACGTCACCTTCAAAGCAAAAATGACGGCAACTAATTTCATGACGTCAGCCGAAACATGACGTCACCTGATCCACAGATCCACAGACAGACAGACAACTTATTTTTATATATATATATATATATATATATATATATATATATATATATATATATATATATATCATGAAAAGAGAAATCACCAATGCTACAGCACAAACACAAAAAAAAAAAAAAAAAAAAAAAAAAAAAAAAAAAAAAAAAAAAAAAAAGGAGACAGAAGGAGAAAAGGAAGACTGTTTTCCTAAATTAGTGATTAATATAGACCAGCACTTGAATGAGGCCTTAACCCTACTCATCCATACAATCACATAGGTCAAACAGCATAGCCACACACAATCAACCATAAAGAATAATCCATGGACAGGCAGTCATGTCGTCAATAAGTATAAGTCGTCATATATATATATATATATATATATATATATATATATATATATATATATATATATATATATATATATATATATATATATCGTTGTGGTCGGTGATCAGTTCTTACCTCGAGATAGTATTCTTTATAGGCGAAACAATCAGTTGACAAGAATTGCTTAAACTCATCGATACTACGATGCCCTACAATATCCTGACGAATATAAATGACGCCCGGGACACTCAAATAGAAATCACAGACTGGGACACCGGGACACAAATGACGACGGGGACACAGGGAATATAAATGACGACCCGGACACAGGGACACAACTACAACGGGGACGCTGGGGGGCACAGGGGGATATATAAATGACGACGGCAACAAAAGAAATGGTCGATTAGCAATCACCATCAACAAAGCTCAAGGGCAATCAATAGAATCATGAGGTATAGATCTGAATACGGATTGTTTTCCCATGGACCATTATGCGTTGCATGTTCAAGAGTCGGTAAACCTGACAATCTATTTATATGCACAGACGATGGGACAGCAAAGAATGTTGTATATTCGCAAGTTTTACGTAGTTAAAAACACACACATATATATATATATATATATATATATATATATATATATATATATATATATATATATATATATATATATATTCACAGGTGGGACATAGGTAAACAACTACAATGGCGCGTAACTAATATGGCGCGTAACGACTTACGCGCGCGGGGGGCTTGGGGGGGGGGGGCGCGAAGTGCCCCCATCAACTAGGTGTTGGGGTGGCACGAAGCGCCACCCCAACAGCTAGTATAAAAATAAGTTGTCTGTGTGTGTGTGGGTCTGTCTGTCCGGTGACGTCATGTTTGTGTGTCGACTGACGTCATGTTTTCAACTGACGAAATTACAGACCGGGACATCGGGACACAAATGACGACCGGGACACCGGCACATCTATATATATAAAAATAAGTTGTCTGTCTGTGGATGGATGGATGGATGGATCAGGTGACGTCACCTGAAAAAACTGGATTAGGTGACGTCAAAACTGAAAAAACTAAAAAAAGGCAAAAACTACAAAAAAAAACTAAAAACTAATAAAAAAAATAAAAAAGCTAAAAAACTAAAAAAAACTATAAAGGTAAAAACCAATAAAAAACTAAAAAAAAAACTGAAAAAACTAAAAAAAGGCAAAAACTACAAAAAAAAACTAAAAACTAATAAAAAAAGTAAAAAAGCTAAAAAACTAAAAAAACTAAAAAAACTAAAAAAAGGTAAAAAACTAAAAAAAAATAAAAAATAAAAAAAAACTAAAAAAAAGGAAAAAACTGAAAAATAAGCTAAAATAAAGGTAAAAACCAATAAAAAACTAAAAAAAAAAGGACAAAACTAATAAATGACGACACTCAAAGAGAAAGCGACCAGGACAAAAGGAATGTTCGATTAGCAATCAACAAAGCACCGGGACACAGGGAGTATAAATGACGACCAGGACATAAGTTCGACCGGGACACAGGGAATATAAATAACGACCGGGACACAGGGACACAACTACAACGGGGACACCGGGGGAAACAGGGGGATATAAATGACGACCGGGACAAAAAAACTAAAAAGAAAAAAAAACTAAAAACTAATAAAAAAAACTAAAAAATCTAAAAATCTAAATAAGCTAAAAAAGAAAAAAAAGGAAAAAAATAAAGGAGAAAAACAAAACTAAAAAACGAATGTATATACAGACCGGGACACCGGGATACAAATGACGACCGGGACCCGGGACACAGGGAATATAAATGACGACCGGGACACAGGGACACAACTACAACGGGGACACCGGGGGAAACAGGGGGATGTAAATGACGACCGGGACACCGGGACAGGGAATGGTCGATTAGCAATCACCATCAACAAAGCTCAAGGGCAATCATTAGAATCATGAGGTATAGATCTGAATACAGATTGTTTTCCCATGGACCATTATATGTTGCATGTTCAAGAGTCGGTAAACCTGACAATCTATTTATATGCAAAGACAATGGGACAGCAAAGAATGTTGTATATTCGCAAGTTTTACGTAGTTAAAACCATATATATATATATCTATCTATATTCACAGGTGGGACATAGGGACACAACTACAATGGCGCGTAACTATTATGGCGCGTAACGACTTACGCGCGCGGGGGGGCTTGGGGGGGGCACGAAGCGCCCCCACCAACTAGGTGTTGGGGTGGCGCGAAGCGCCACCCCAACAGCTAGTAGGGAATATAAATGACGACATTCAAAGAGAAAGCGACCGGGACACAAATGACGACCGGGACACAGGGAGTATAAATGACGACCAGGACATAAGTAAAAAAAAACTAAAAAAACTAAAAAAAAGGTAAAAACTACAACAAAACTAAAAAGAAAAAAAACAACTAAAAACTAATAAAAAACTAAAAAAGCTAAAAAACTATAAAAACTAAAAAAGAAAAAAAAATAAAAAAGGAAAAAAATGAAAAATAAAGGAGAAAAACAAAATTAAAAAAACGAATGTATATACAGACCGGGACACCAGGATACAAATAACGACCGGGACACAGGGAATATAAATGACGACCGGGACACAGGGAAACAACTACAACGGGGACGCCGGGGGGCACAGGGGGATATAAATGACGACCGGGACACCGGGACACAAGGAATATACATGACGCCCGGGACATTCAAAGAGAAATCACAGACTGGGACACTGGGACACAAATGACGACCGGGACACAGGGAATATAAATGACGACCGGGACACAGGGACACAACTACAAAGGGGACGCTGGGGGGCACAGGGGGATATATAAATGACAACGGCGACACGGAATGGTCGATTAGCAATCACCATCAACAAAGCTCAAGGGCAATCATTAGAATCATGAGGTATAGATCTGAATACGGATTGTATTCCCATGGATCATTATATGAGTTGCATGTTCAACAGTCGGTAAACCTGACAATCTATTTATATGCACAGACAATGGGACAGCAAAGAATGTTGTATATTCGCAAGTTTTACGTAGTTGAAAGCATATATATATATATATATATATATATATATATATATATATATATATATATATATATATATATATATATATATATATATATATATATATATATATATATATATATATATATATATATATATTCACAGGTGGGACATAGGGACACAACTACAATGGCGCGTAACTAATATGGCGCGTAACGACTTACGCGCGCGGGGGGGGGCTTGGAGAGGACACGAAGCGCCCCCACCGACTAGGTGTTGGGGTGGCGCGAAGCACCACCCCAAAAGCTAGTATACATATATAAATAAGTTGTGTGTGTCTGTCTACTGACGTCATGTTTGTTTGTCGACCGACGTCATGTTTGTCAACTGACTAAATTACAGACCGGGACATCGGGACACAAATGACGACCGGGACACCGGGACATAGGGAATATAAATGACGACCGAGAAACTCAAAGAAAAAGCGACCGGGACACAAGGAATGTTCGATTAGCAATCACCATCAACAAAGCTCAAGGGCAATCATTAGAATAATGAGGTATAGATCTGAATACAGATTGTTTTTCACATGGACAATTATATGTTGCATGTTCAAGAGTCGGTAAACCTGACAATCTATTTATATGCACAGACAATGGGACAGCCATGAATGTTGTATATTCGCAAGTTTTACGTAGTTAAAAATATATATATATATATATATATATATATATATATATATATATATATATATATATATATATATATATATATATATATATATATATATATATATATCATGAAAAGAGAAATCACCAATGCAACAGCACAAACACAAAAAAAAGAAAAAAAAAAAGAGAGACAGAAGGAGAAAAGGAACTCTGTTTTCCTAAATTAGTGATTAATATAGACCAGCACTTGAATGAGGCCTTAACCCTACTCATCCATACAACCACATAGGTCAAACAGCATAGCCATACACAATCAACCATAAAGAATAATCCATGGACAGGCAGTCATGTCATCAATAAGTATAAGTCGTCACTTACCAAACAATAGAAAAAATAATAAAGACAAATAATTCAGAGCAACAACCCAACACAAGGGCTCATCAGGAGAATACACTGGCCTATAGGGTTTTGCCACTTTAAATTCTCTTCCCAGCCAAGTGTTGTGGCTACCACAGAATATCCATGGCATCCCCGTGTCAGGTATCACCCCCAAAATACATGCCTATGAAAGAAAAAAAACAGCAAATGTAAAACAACCAAGTAACACCAAAACAAGCTTATCCTGTTAATATATCCCTCTTTTTAGCAACAATAGGTAAACTAAATATAATAAATTTTACCAAATCACAAATATTAACACATTGCAAAAAACCTGAATGAACTAAACAATTATAGAATTCATCTTTACCATGTGGCTAATTTTTAAAAAAATCCGCTCAATTAGAAATACAATTCAAAATAAATGGCGCTGCACCATTATTTCTCGAACCTCCGAAATTAGTCGAAAATTTCTTTAAGTATTTCTAGATAATTCTTTTGATATTTATTTAAAAGTTCGTTATAATGAAAACTAAATTTTTTAAATTGCCAAGTTAATTTATTTGCAGAAAAACCTCTTGATATCAATTTTTGGCTTAAGATTTTACATCTATTTTTAAAAATCAATGTAATTTATACAAATCCTTGCATAACGAAGTAACTGTGAGAAAAGCGCTGAATATGTGATATTTGAGTGTATATTACTTTCAGGGAATGGGAAACTAATCACTTCAAAATCAAAATCATCCGTTTTATTATACATTTTAAAACTTAATTTATTATTATCACATATAATAATATTTAAATCTAAGAAATGATCTTCATGACAAGCGCCATGACTAGGTTCAAGAATAAGCTCTGATGGATATATATTTTTAGAAATATCAATGAAATCCTTACAATTTAAGACCAAAATATCATCTAAATATCTTTTATTATTTGACAAAACATGTTTTAAATTAATTGGATTATTCTTATCCATCATATATTTATATTCTAGTTGACTTAAAAACAAGTCAGCAATAAATGAGCTGGCATTCCCCCCCCCCTTGGGAATTCCCACAATTTGCTTGTACAAATCACCACCAAAAATTATATAAGCATTGTATAAAACAAATTCTAATAACTCAAAAATCATATCCAAGCTGTAACATCTCAAGTTAACTGTAGTATTAAAGCAATTTGTCCATATAGCTTTTTTATTATAAGTGTCTATTTTTAAGAGCCTTTTACTAGATAAGAGGAAAGATTTCTTGATTAGAGTTTTTAAATTATCTAACAATACATTAAGTGATAAATTAGTATACATTGTCGCAAAATCGAAAGACTCAATTCTTTTAGCTGAAACCATTGTTAAAGAATCTATCACCTGCAGTGAATTATTAACACTCCAATATGGATTAAAATTCGAAAATTTTTTAATACCAGAACAATAGGTTTTAAGTTTATTTACAATTTCCTTTAAAATTAAAGAGAGGTCAGTAGCAGCAATGCGGGTCGGATATTTAGCTGCTCCAGCAATAAACCGTGGTTTAGGGGGATTCTTATGAAATTTTACAGTCCAATATAGGAAAGGGAACTTTTTATCATTGTCATTTATTTTAATGTTATAATTTTTAAAAAGTATTTCTTCAGTCTTTTCAATTAAATTCTCATCCTCTATATTTACCTTTTTGTAAATATTAGTTGTGCATAACTCCCTTTTTAAGATATCACAATACAGCTTCTGACAAATTATGGCAAAATTATTATTAGCTTTATCCACTGGCACAATTACAAATTCATTCTGTAGATTAGCAATTGCTTGTTTAATCTTCGCATTATAAAATAATGATTTAGTGTTACTATTTTTTAAGTTAGAATATATTTTATTTCTTATTCTACTAATAATCAAATTCTTCCAACTTTGAACTATTTTTTAAGTTAGAATATATTTTATTTCTTTTTCTACTAATAATTAAATTCTTCCAACTTTGAACTATTTTTTAAGTTAGAATATATTTTATTTCTTATTCTACTAATAATTAAATTCTTCCAACTTTGAATTATTTTTAAGTTAGAATATATTTTATTTCTTATTCTACTAATAATTAAATTCTTCCAACTTTGAACTATTTTTTAAGTTAGAATATATTTTATTTCTTATTCTACTAATAATTAAATTCTTCCAACTTTGAACTATTTTTTAAGTTAGAATATATTTTATTTCTTATTCTACTAATAATTAAATTCTTCCAACTTTGAACTATTTTTTAAGTTAGAATATATTTTATTTCTTTTTCTACTAATAATTAAATTCTTCCAACTTTGAACTATTTTTTAAGTTAGAATATATTTTATTTCTTATTCTACTAATAATTAAATTCTTCCAACTTTGAACTATTTTTTAAGTTAGAATATATTTTATTTCTTATTCTACTAATAATTAAATTCTTCCAACTTTGAACTATTTTTTAAGTTAGAATATATTTTATTTCTTATTCTACTAATAATTAAATTCTTCCAACTTTGAACTATTTTTTAAGTTAGAATATATTTTATTTCTTATTCTACTAATAATTAAGTTCTTCCAATTTTGAACTATTTTTTAAGTTAGAATATATTTTATTTCTTATTCTACTAATAATTAAATTCTTCCAACTTTGAACTTTTTTTAAGTTAGAATATATTTTATTTCTTATTCTACTAATAATTAAATTCTTCCAACTTTGAACTATTTTTTAATTTAGAATATATTATATATATATATATATATATATATATATATATATATATATGTATATATATATATATATATATATATTCACAGGTGGGACACAGGGACACAACTACAATGGCGCGTAACGACTTACGCGCGCTGGGGGGCTTGGGGGGGGGCGTGAAGCGCCCCAAAAGCTAGTATAAAAATAAGTTGTATGTGTGATATGTCTGTCGAGTGACGTCATGTTGTCATGCAGTTAGTTGTCGTCATGTTTGTTATGGCGATGACGTCATTAAAGGTATTTAAGAAATTTGTTCAAAGACAAATTTTTAATTGTAAGAAGATCGTGGACGGAAAAATGTTTAATTGTAAAATGACTGAAAAACCTAAAATGGCAACAGCCGAGGAAGCTGCTCAAAGAGTCTATGCCAAAAAACTTGCTGCTGATAGAGAAAGTAAGACAAGAAAGCGTGCCAAGGAATCACAAGAACAGCAAGAAAACAGGCTTGCAGCTGATAGAGAAAGTAAGAACAGAAAGCGTGCCGAGGAATCACAAGAGCAATGTGAAAACAGGCTTGCGGCTTCAAGAGATAATGCCAGATTAGGAATGTGCAATTTCCGTCAACGAAGGCTTGTTGAGGAAGTGCCAGAGCAACGCGAAACCAGACTTACTGCTAAAAGAGAAAGTGAAAAAAGAAAGCGTGCCGAGGAATCACAGTAGCAACGTGAAAACAGGTTTGCGGCTTCAAGAGATAATACCAAAAGAAAGCGTGCCGAGGAATCACAAGAGCAACGTGAAAATTATCGCATAGCATTCAGGTACAGCCAAGTCGATGATTATAGTAGATATTCAAAGACAAATTTTTAATTGTAAGAAGATCGTGGACGGAAAAATGTTTAATTGTAAAATGACTGAAAAACCTAAAATGGCAACAGCCGAGGAAGCTGCTCAAAGAGTCTATGCCAAAAAACTTGCTGCTGATAGATTCAAATCGGGACTATGTCTGAAATTTGTCCCTACTGCAAGGCCTTGAAATTTAATGGTGAAACAATTAAAAGTTTGTCTTTGAACGAATTTCTTAAATACCTTTAATGACGTCATCGTCAAAACAAACATGACGACAACTAACTTCATGATGACATGACGACATAACGTCACTCGACAGACATAGCACACAGACAACTTATTTATATATATATATATATATATATATATATATATATATATATATATATATATATATATATATATATATATATATATATATATATATATATATATATATATATATATATATATATACATACATATATATATATATATATATATATATATATATATATATATATATATATATATAAACTAGCTATTTATAGATATATACAAAAATTAGGTGTTGGGGTGGCACTTCGCGCCACTCCAACACCTAGTTGGCGGGGGCGCTTAGCGCCCCCCAAGCCCTCCCGCGCGCGTAAGTCGTTACGCACCATTGTAGTTGTGTCCCTGTGTCCCACCTTGAGCTTTGTTGATGGTGATTGCTAATCAAACATTCCCTGTGTCCCCGTCGTCATTTATATATCCCCCTGTGCCCCCGGCGTCCCCGTTGTTGTCGTTTCCCTGTGTCCCGGTCGTCATTTGTGTCCCGGTGTCCCAGTCTGTAATTTCTCTTTGAGTGTCGAGGTCGTCATTTATATTCCCTGTGTCCCGGTGTCCCGGTCGTCATTTGTGTTCCGGTGTCCCGGTCTGTAATTTCTCGTAAAATTTGAATGTGTTGAATGTGAATGGGAATGTGTTGCGCCTCAGGAAAAGTTAAACTTCCTCAACTGGCTGCACCCCCAGAGCCATTGAAGACCTTGCTTACTGGAACTACGTCAGAATCTAAGCGTTTTTTTAATCAAAAATCAGAAAATATAACTCATGTTTCCAAATGAAGTCGTTTGGTGCCAAAATCGAAAATCCAGATCAATTTATGCCTACTTTCAAAGTAAAAGGACAAATTTATCGTAGAGTAGGGTCCCTTCTACCATTCTCAGGCGAGAATCATAAATTTTTACAATTGTACTTCATCAGTATTAGAAATTCTAAATTGAATGCACGTTGCGAAATTTCTCCCGACGTTGAAAGGACAATCGTTTCACAATTGCAACATCTTATCCACGAAAATAATAATTTTGTGCGTCTGTTCAAAACAGCCATCGATTTGATGCCTACTGATACGCATAAAATTGTTATTTCGGCTGACAAAACGCCTCCTGGCCAACATTTGCGTAGATACAATGCTCCAACCATCAACGAAGTGGCAATCGTTATGGTCGGTGATCAGTTTTTACCTCGAGATATTATTCTTCATAAGCGAAGCGCTCAGTTGGTCAGAATTGCTGAAACTCATCTATGCTACAATGCCCTACAATATCCTATCATTTTTTGGGATGGAGCCGACGGCTATCACTTTAATATTAAATTGATAAATCCAGCCACTAACAAAGAAATAAATAAGAAATACAGTGCAATGCATTATTATTCCTGTAGACTAATGATTCGGCAGGATGAAGACAATTATATTTTAAAATGTCGTCAATTGTTTCACAAATACATCGTTGATATGTATGCAAAAATTGAATCAGAACATTTGCTATTTATCCGTCTGAATCAGACCAAGCTCCTCTATGAAAAATACATTCATTTGCGAGAAGCAGTTGTAAATGACGGTAATACCACAAACGTTAGAAGATTAACTATTTTACCTTCGTCATATGCTGACAGTCCCCGTCATATGCATGAATATGCTCAAGATGATATTGCGTATGTTCGTCTCTATAGTCGTCCAGATTTATTTATTACATTTACATGTAATCAATCTTGGGACGAGATACAGCAGCTTTTACTTCAAGGACAGTCGGCGGTTCTTAGACATGACATTACGGCCCGTGTCTTCCGGCAAAAGTTGAAATCACTGATTAACTACCCTTAGTTCCCACTGCTGCGTCAATCCCGACACGATTTTTCGTCTGTCGGAACAGACGTACGACAGAATCGGCTGGAGTGTTCACACTGAAATGCAGACTTGCATCGCTGCGACAAGCTCTATTCCATAGTTCCCACTGCTGCGTCAATTCAACGATTTTTCAAATCAGATTTTCAAACTGAAGCAATGAGAGTATTTAGCCAAATCCAGAAGAAGGCTATTGCAGCGTATCTGCTGAGTAAGCGAAGAAAGCAGGCAAGTTGTTGCTTATAGGTTTACAGAGGATATATAGCTAAAGTTGGGTCACCGGTTTTTTGGAGAATCTTGTATGACAGGGATGAATGAATTAGGAAAATAGAAATATTTTAGCTCTAGACAGTGGGGTCGACTAGTGTTTTTGGGTAACTACTCTCTTGACAGGCCATTATTCTAGGGATTGATTATTTATTATTTCTAGGTTTACTTTATTTTTTTATTAACTTTATTTATTTTTAACTGGATTTTTAAGGTAAAGAAGCGGTAAAATTTTACTTTAGCTACTTTTGCCTATCTTTGAAAGAGGTTAGGCTAGGAAAATGAAACTGTCAGGGCTATGTCTACAGGCTAAAGTGTGTCCCAGGAAAGTATTTTGAAGTACACTTCTTTTCCCTCTAGAGGGTCTTGAAATTTTTAGGCACCTTAATTTTTGGTTATCAGTTTCTTTAACTCTGGCTTTAGTTCTGAAAAGACAATTCCTGTTGATTGAGCAGAACTTTAAGCCATAACACTGGGTTTTTCTAAATTTAGAAATAATCTTTTATGCCACCTCATTATAGTGTAAATACATGGCTGATATTATTTACTCCATGAATTTTTGTTTTATTTATTTCATTGATGTCAGTTGCTTTCTTTTAAAAATACATTCATTTTCTTACATCAAGCTTCTTCTTTTGTGAAAAAAAATAGAATTGTTTTTCTTATTACATGTTCTATGAAATGTAAATTAATGCCTGGCCCTTCATTTCATAGATTTAACTAAAAGTCTTTGAGGCATCTTATATCAAAATACATCTGGTACATTTTAATGGTAATATTCAGATGACATAGGACACCATTAACGTTTTGCATTTGCTTTGCTAAAAAATTGTCTTCAAAGTACTAAGTTTAGAGAGTTATGCTAATATTCTTCTTGCTGATCAGTGTAATTGTTTTTAAAATTCCTTCTGTTTAAAGTATTTTAGAGACTCTAAGCCAACCATGATATATTGCTGTCACAAATTATTTTGCTCAAATGAGCTGGTGGAAAACAAATAAAGCATCTAATTTTTCTTTTTTTATTATTTCAAGACGAGAATATCACAAAACTATGCATTCATATTGCTTATTGTAACTTAAGTAAATACATTCCCTGATGGAGTTTTGTTGATACCTGTCTTAAAATTTATTTGTTTAAGTAAAATACATATTGTTTATGGGACAGCAGTGAAAAATGGCAGCAACTATGACTTCAGGTGTTTTTTTCAGTATTTTCTTTGCTGGCACTCTAGGTTGAGAATCCTTTATTCAAAGGCCACAGGTTTAATTCCTGGCATTACCAGTTTATTTGGTTTGGGACAAAGGTCAGTGATGTGACTCTGTAAGTTCAGCCAGAATTGGCCCAACCTTAAAAGGTTACCTCGAGAAATTAGGGGTCAGTAAGCAGGAAGGACATGCAAAAGCATAGGATGACTGGCCCTTAGCTTCCTATTGCACTTCCTGGCAAAAGGACCACATGGTCCTTTATTGGGCTTCTGACTTAGCCATAGAAGCTTTCGTTTAAACTCGTTAAATATAAGTACAAATGAAGAAATGCCAGTAAGGTGGTTCTTCCTTTTCAATGAATTGTTGATGTATGGACAAGAGTGTAGGTAATAAGAGATGGCTGGTGAATGTATTCCATGGTTTAAAAATTTAGGGCAATTGCTCAAAAATTCACTTGACACTCTTCACTCTTCAATGAAAACAATGAAGACACTCTTCATCGTTTTGTTTTAATGGCCATGGCCCTAGGACTTCAGTGCATAAAACCTACTTGTGTCTGTCCATTTTCTTTTAAACAGACGAGAGTTCTATGTTTCCTAGCTTCAATAAATTTATGTGCAAATTTGAGACCAGGGGTTACAAAGTAGGTCAAAACTTGCAAATGAAACTCTAATATGACTAATTAATTTGTGAGAAACGCATATCAATTCAAAGATTAAAAAAACAATCATGTAGAAAACAAACAAGACAAATAAATAAAAGTATCCCTTTACAACAACTTAATGAAGTGTCACAAATGTAGGTTACCCTTAAGATTGAAATGAACATAGCTTTAATTACGAATCTGTTTTCTTTTAACAGGCTGAAGGGGCAAACCTCCAAGCTCTGACAAATTCAATCTCACTTTTGGGCTCTTTTCTTTTCAACAGGAACTTTCTTTGGATTTTTTTTTCAACCAAGTAAAAACAGTAGGGACAGGATTAGGTATAAGTGACCCTCCACTTAGCCTATATGCCCAGAGGAAAATCATGTAGCTCTAAACTAATGATTGTTAAATTTGTTGTTGTTCATATTTTTGACTTACAAATGAAGTGAGCATACCCCTTGAGGCCTTTTTTATGTTCTTTACAAAAATAATAAGTGCTTCAATTGCAAGTTCAACTTTAAGCCCTTTTTCAGCTCTTGAAAATGACCAAAATTTCTAGTTTATGTGTATTAAAAAAAGTTGAAGACATCGGTCTCATACTTACTGTTTCATTATTAATCCATTTTTTAAATGTTATATAATCCACAAGCACTGATTTTCCACAATTAAGTTGGATCAATAAACTTTACAATATCATGCGGTTTTCTTGTTCCTTAAAGCCAAAATTTCAATTAAAGTATGTGTTTTTGGTCATTTTGACAAAATAATGTGTTTTTCACTGCCAAAATTGGTTAGGTTAGGTCAAAAAGGGCTTAAATTTGAATTAGCAATATAAGCAATTATTATATTTGTAAAGAACATACAAAAAGGCATCAGGTGTTATATTCACTTTATTTGTAAGTCAAAATATGAACAACAAAAAATTTACCCCAACATGCCTAAATTGCAAATATATAGCCCAAATTATATATTTCCAATGTATTCTGCCACCTGTTACTTGTTTTTCCAGTTTTCTTTTTGCCACAGTTGGTAAAGGTAAAATTTTGGGTTAAAATTCTAGTTGTGTGACTTCTTGCTATCTAAGAAAGGGGTTGGGTTAGGAAAATGAAACTTTCAGGGATGGGTCTATAGGCTAAATTATATCCCGGGAAGGTATTTTAAAGTACCCACCTCTATTCCTTCTCCTCTAGAGAGCCCTGACATTTGCCTACATGACAGGTCTATACCTATTAAATTTTTGACAAGACAACATTTTACCTCAATTTTCTGTTACCAGTTGCTTTTTCTCTGCCTTTAGTTCTGAAAATGCAATTCCTGTTATTTAAATAGAATTTTGAGCCAAAAGATCTATTTTGCAAGATTTCACTTTTATAACACACATATTTTTGAAGGTCATTAAAGGTCAGAGCCCTTTGGAGGGAGAAGGAGTAGAGCTAGGTACTCTAAAATACCTTCCTGGGACATACTTTAGCCTGTAGACCCATCCCTGAAAGTTTCATTTTCCTAACCTGACCCATTTCTGAGATAGCAAGAAGTCAATCAACTAGGATTTTACCAAATGTTGTTTTGTTAAATTTTCAATAGGTATAGACCTGTCTTTCAAGGAAATTTCAGGGCTCTCTAAAGGGAGAAGGAGTAGAGGTGTGTACTTTAAAAAACCTTCCCAGTATATTGTTTTGCCTGTAGACCCATCCCTGAAAGTTTCATTTTCCTAACCTATTTCATTTCTGAGACAGCAAGCGGTCACTTAACTAGAATTTTACCAATGTTTTTGTACAAGGAAAGTACAAGACAACTCACTTAGGTTTCCCGAGTGATAATAGCCTACTGAGTATCTCTAGCTCCCTATTATAGCAAGACTTGTTAAGGAAATAATTGTATAAATTACAAAGTGTTAATTATTGACTTACATGAAAAAAGATAATCACTATACAAGAATTCAACTAAAAGGTGGTAAAATATATGATAGATCTTATTGGTCTAAATAATCAAGGCCTGTAAAAACAACTGCTTTCTAATCTCATTTCTTTGTGTTTCTGATTCTTAGCAACAGCTTGGCAATAGAAAATATCAGTTCTTAGGCCTACTAGATATGGTCTAAATAGGTCTGGAAACATTTAAATTTTATTTTCTCTAGAGTTAGATTTAGTGTATCAGGGGATATGCATTATGTTACAAATCTAGTTATCCCCCAATTTACATGATCAATAGATTTCAAGGGTAAAAGAAAATTCAATCCTTGAATCTAGTGAAGAACTTTGATCTTCATTGCCATCAGAAGAAAGTCTTGGACCCAACTTATTGATAGGCATTGGCCTACCAAAGAGTATAGTAAATGCTAGATATACCCTGTGTCTGACCTAGGCCATCCAAAATCAGGGTTTTGTTGTAGATTGCTAGTGACCCTCAGAAATTTGAACTAAATATAGCCTGCAAAAAGCTAGTAGACATGCTTACAACTAAAACCAACTTCCCCTGAGACCGTTTCCTAGGCCTTTAAGACAAGGTGTTTTTTGCAGTGGTTACTCATATTCTTTGAAAATAATATGGGCTGGCACCTAACAGCCATGATTAGTTTTTCAGTCACCTCCATTATTTCTTTTCTTTTTGAAATTAGAACAACGCATGCTACTTGAAGTAAAGCTGAAATTGTTGAAGTCATGCGATTTGTCGTACGAGTTGAAATTATGAACGCATTTGACATTACAGCAAAACGTATGGTTTTGCTTCGTATGTCGCATGATTTTTGTCATTATCATCAACATCGTAGGATTTTGCGCGAAATCGCAGCATTGGGAACTAAGGGTAAGAAGTCGACCTAGAAAGTCAACACAGAATTACCAATCGAACGCTTCACTGGAAAAAAAAAATTAGAAACATGAAATCGTTTAGTCTAAAGAAAAGACAATGAAAGTGTTAATAGTGGAAATAATCTTAGCTTTCCAGTGACCTATAAGTAATATTATGCATATTCCTTAAGATTTAAAGGGTTTTTGGTGTTCTAGGCCCATCTTGCATAAGCTAAGCTTAATAAGGAATCAGAAGAAATTTTTTATGTTGTTAAAAACGTTGGTTCCTGGGAAGGCAGCTATCACATTGGTAAGTTATTCAAATATTACCAAATCAAACAGGCATAGTTTCTAAACCAACCTATAATTTTTAGTTGAAAAAAATTTAGAATGGTTAGGTAAATGCCTATATTATATAGTCTATATTCATTGAGATTGCGGTCTAAACGGGATTTTTAACATAAAGTAGGGGTAAAATTGTACTTTAGCTACTTTTGGCTATCTTTGAAAGAGGTTAGGTTAGGAAAATGAAACTTTCAAGGATGTGTCTAGAGGCTAAAGTATGTCCCGGGAAAGTATTTAAAGTACCTACCTCCACTTCTTTTCCCTCTAGAGGATCCAACAATGATTTTGTTGGACACAAATGATTTTGCTAAAGTGAGCTGGTGGAAAACAAATAGAACATATTTGTTCTAGTTGACCTAGACTAGCAATACATTTGCTTGTTTTTTTTGTTTTTTTTTCATAGGCATGTATTTTGGGGGTGATACCTAACACGGCGATACCATAGGTATTCTGTGGTAGACACAACACTTGACTGGGTAGAGAATAGTGCCAAAACCCTATAGGCAAGTGTGTATTCTCCTGATGAGCCCTTGTGTTGGGTTGTTGCCTCTGAATAATTTGCCTTTACTGTTTTTATTGTTTGGTAAAGGACAACTTATACTTATTGACGACATAACTGCCTGTCCATGGATTATTCCTTATGGTTGATTGTGTATGGCTATGCTGTTTGACCTATGTGATTGTATGGATGAGTAGGGTTGAGGCCTCATTCAAATGGTGGTCTATATTAATCACTAATTTAGGAAAGCAGTCTTCCTTTTCTCCTTCTGTCTCCCTTTTTTCTTTTTTTCTCTTTTGTTAATGTGTTTGTGCTGTTTCATTGGTGATTTCTCTTTTCGTTATATAATTTTTCTTTTCTTATTATTTCAAGACTAGAACATCACAAAACTGAGCATTCATATTGCTAATTGTATTTTAAGTAAATACAATCCCTGATGGGAGTTTTGTTGATACCTGTCTCAAAATTAATTTGTCTAAATAAAATAGATATTGTTGATGGGACAGCAGTGAAAAATGGTAGGAACTATGACTTGAGTTGTTTTTTTCCAATATTTTCTTTTTTCAAATAATTTTTGTTTTCTGGTCATATTTGTGTTCCTTCTTAAGTGGCTGGCACTCTAGGTTGAGAATACTTTGTCCAAAGGGCACAGGTTTAATTCCTAGCATTACCAGTTTATTTGGTTTGGGAAAAAGGTCAGTGATGTGACTATGTAGGTTCAGCCAGAACTGACCCAACCTTGAAAGGTTACCTAGAGAAACCTAGTGTCAGTAAGCATGAAGGGCTTGCAAAAGCATAGGATGACTGGTCCCTAGCTTCCTATTGCACTTTCTGGCCAAAGGACCACCTGGTTCTTTACCAGGCTTCTGACTTAGCCATAGAAGCTTTCTTTTAAACCTATTAAATAAAAGTACAAAGGAAAAAATGCCAGTAACGTGGGCCTTCCTTTTCAATGAATTGTTGATGTATAGACAAGAGTGTAGATCATAAAAAATGGCTTGTGAATGGTTTGCAAGGTTTGAAAATTTAGGACAATTCCTCAGGTTGGCAACTGAGCACAAAAGTAAAATTTTGTGAATGGTTTTTCTTTGTGACTGTTATACTTATGTATTGTCAAGTATTTTAAAGTTAATCTTCATTGTTTTGTTTTAATTGCCATGGCCTTAGGAATTTAGTCTACCTAAACCTACTTATGTCTATTCTATTTCTTTTCAACAGACAGGAGTTCTATGTCTCCTAGCTTCAATAAATTTATATGCAATTTTGAAACCAGGGGTTACAAAGTAGGTCAAAACTTGCAAATGGAACTGTGGTATGACTAATTAATTTGTAAGAAATGTATATCAATTTAAAGATTCAAAAAAACAATCATGTAGAAAACAAACAAGTATCCCTTTACAACCATTTAATAAATTGTCACAATTGTAGGTCACCCTTAAGGTTGAAATTAACAAAGCTTAAATTATTAATCTGTTTTCTTTAAACAGACTGAAGGGGCAAACCTCCAAGCTATGACAAATTCAATCTCACTTTTTGGCTCTTTCTTTTTCAATAGGAATTTTATTTGGATTTTTTTCCAACCAAGCAAAAACTTTAGGAACAGGATCAGGTGTAAGTGACCTTCCATTTAGCCTACATACCCAGGAGAAAATCATGCAACTCTATCCTAATAATTGGTAAATTTTTTGTTGTTCATATATTTGACTTATAAAGTGAACATACCCTTTGATGCCTTTTTTTATGTTCTTTACAAACATAATAAGTGCTTCAATTGCAAGTTCAAATTTAAGTGCTTTTTGAGGTCTTGAAAACGACCAAAATATTTCTAGTTTTTGGGTATAATAAAGCTTAAAACATTGGTCTCAAACTTACTGTTTCATTAGTTTGAAACATAACATTTAGAATCCATTTTCTAAATGTTATAAAATCCAGAAGCACTGATTTTCCACAATTAAGTTGAATTAATAAATTTTACAATATTATGCTGTTTTCTTCTTCTTTGATGCCAAATTTTCAATTACAGTATGTATTTTTGGTCATTTTTGACAAAATAATGTAGGTTTCTCATTGCCAAAATTTGTTAGGTTAGGTCAAAAAGTGCTTAAATTTGAATTAGCAATATAAGCAATTATTATATTTGTAAAGAACATACAAAAAAGGCATCAAGTGGTATATTCACTTTATTTGTAAGTCAAAATATGAAAAAAAAAAAATCACTCCCAACCTGCCTAATTTGCAAATATATGGCCCAAATTATAAATTTTTCATTTATTCTGCCACCTTTTAGCCTACTTGTTTGTCCAGTTCTTGTTTTGCCACAGTTGCTTCAATTATCAGGTACTAGGGTTGAGGGATGGATAGGCAGAATCAATAGGAAATATGTAATTTCAGCTTTAGATATCCATATTAAGAGGGTTGGGGCTAAAGTAGAGCAGGGCTGCATGTAGAATGTATTAGCTATAATTATTATGTAAATTATAAAGAGTCACCTATTTTTAACAGGTTTTCTTTTATAGGCCAACAGGTCCTTCTCTTGGCTTTTACCACAAAGCATTAAATATCCAGAGAAGAATAAGTAGCAACAAGCTATATATAGGCTACATAAGCACATATTATTTAACAATGACTTCTCTATAGCTTAACTATGAACCCTAAATAATATTGACAAGAGATGAGTAACAGAAAAAGTGAAATTTAGGCTAAATGGCAATCAGGAACTGGATACAGGCTAAAGGGGGCCAAAAAACAGGGCTGTATAATTGGAGTTCAAAGATCTCCAATTATACCGTAATTTTAAAAAAACAACTGTATACAAGTGATTTTTTTGTGAAGTAAACACTTCCCTTGCTAATTTAAGACTTTAAATTGATTAGCCTAGGCTACTGAAATTTTCTTATCCTATGCAATTGATATATTTTCCCTTTTCAGAGCATTAAGACAATCTACCACAATAAAAAAAAAAAATATCCAAAGCATCTTGAATGGAATTAATAAAAGAAGACAAATGAAAATCACAATTTGCAATCTAACAATTAAGCTTCTGGCCACACAAATTGTATTAGGATACCCAGCTCTGAAATAATTGCTCAAGTAGCTTAGTAGAAACTTTAACTAATGTTGCAATAACTTTATAAGATTCTCTTAACCATTTTATTATCTACCTATCCCACCCACCCAGTAAAAGAAAAAACCCACCCACCCACACAAGAAAAAAGCCAGTTTTAACTAGGCTAATAACATAGTTTTTAAGTCTATTCTAGTGCAACCTAGTCAACAACAAAAAATCAGGCTCAATAACTCACCACACTGGCACAAAAAAGTGGTGCCTTCATCTTGGATCCATCTGAAGACATACTCTATGATTAGCTATAATTGAAACTTCTGCCTTCTTTCTGAGTTAGCTAGAGACGAACGTACAGAATGTAAAACTTGTTAAAAGCTAACTTTTCATTAACTTTCAGTCAACTTTTACAAATCGAACGCTCCAAGTTAACGAAGAATCGCAAATAAAACGTCGGAATGCCGGTTTCAGTCAACTTGAAAAGTGAATCAAACGCAACTCAGAGTTGCGTTCGAATCACATTCCAAGTTGACTGAAACCAGCATTCTGACGTTTTATTTGTGATTCCGAGTTAACTTTTAGCGTTCGATTTGTAAAAGTTGACTGAAAGTTAATGAAAAGTTGACTTTTAACAACTTTTACATTTTGTACGTTCGTCTCAAGTAACTCGGAAAGAGGGCAAAAGTTTCAATTATAGGTAATCATGGAGTATGTGTTCAGATGGATTCAGGATGAAGGCACCACTTTTGTGTACCAGTATGGTGAGTTATTGAGCCAGATTTTTGTTGTTGGGTAGGTTGCACTAAAATAGACTTAAAAACTATGTTATTACCCTAGTTAAAACTGGCTTTTTTCTTGTGTGGGTGGGTGGGTTTTTTCTTTTACTGGGTGGGGGGATAGGTAGATAATAAAATGGTTAAGAAAAAACTTATATAAAGTTATTGCAATATTAGTTAAAGTTACTGCAAAGCTACTTGAGCAATTATTTCAGAGCTGGGTATCCTAATACAATTTGTGTGGCCAGAAGTTTAATTGTTAGATTGCAAATTGTGATTTTCATTTGTCTTCTTTTATTCATTCCATTCAAGATGCCTTGGATATTTTTTTTTTATTGTGATGGATTGTCTTAATGCTCTGAAAAGGTAAAATATCTCAATTGCATAGGATAGGTATTTTCCAGTAGGCTAATCAATTTAAAGTCCTAAATTAGCAAGGGAAGCGTTTAGTTCACTAAAAAATCACTTATATACAGTGATTTTTTAAAATCACTGTATAATTGGAGTTCTTTGAGCTCAATTATACAGCCCTGTTTTTGGCCCCCTTTAGCCTGTATCCAGTTCCTGATTGCCATTTAGTCCAAATTGCATTTTTTCTGTTACTCATTTCTTGTCAATATTGCTAAGGGGTCATACTTAAGCACTAGAGAAGTATGCAGCTCTGCTTTACTTTAGCACCAACCCTCCTAATATGGAAATCTAAGGCTGAAATTGCATATTTCCTATTGATTCTGCCAATCTATACCTCAACCATAGTACCTGATAATTGAAGCAACTGTGGCAAAACAAGAACTGGAAAAATAAGTAGGCTAAAAGGTGGCAAAATACATTTAAAATATATAATTTGGGCTATATATTAGCAAATTAGGCAGGTCGGGAGTAAATTTCTTGTTTTTTTCATATTTTGACTTATTACTGCATGGTAACTGCCCATTTTTAACTGCAGTAGAGCCAGTGGGAACGGCACAGTAACCTGACTAGCAGTAGCATCATTTTCAAATTAAATACACGTGTTCAAATTTAAGGGATAGTTTAATGCTGATTAGTATAATTTTTTTTAATTCCTGCTGTTTCAGAGCATTTAGAGAGGTTCTAAGCCAACCATGGGCATTTGGCTGTCACAAATGATTTTGCTCAAATGAGTTGGTGAAAAATAAATAGAAAATATAAATTTTCTCTTTTTTTTATTATTTCAAGACTAGAATATCACAAAGCTGAGCATTCACATAGCTTGATTGTATTTTAAGCAAATACAATCCCTGATGGAGTTTTGTTGATACCTGTCTTAAATTGATTTGTCTAGATAAAATGGGCCTATAGCATTTATAGGACAGTAGTGGGGCAACTATAGCAATTTTTTTTTCAATTTTTTTTTTTTCAAATAATTATTGTTCTCTGGTCAAATTTGTGTTCCTTGCTAAGTGGTAGGCGCTTTGGGTTGGAAAGCTTTGTCCAAGGTGTATAGGTTTAATTCCTGGCATTGCCAGTTTATTTGGTTTTGGATAGGGGTTGGTGATATGACTAACCTCAGCTAGAATTGGCCCAACTTTAAATGAGTACAGATGGAAATCTAGGGACAGTAAGGAGGAAGGGCATGCCAGAGCATAGGCTGGCTGGTCCTTAGCTTCCTATTGCACTACCTGGCTAAAGGACCACCAGGTCCTTTACTGGCCTACTGACTTAGCCATAGAAACTTTCTTTCAAACCCATTAAATATAAGTAGAAATGAAGAATACCAGTGTGATGGTCCTTCCATTTCCCTGAAATGTGGATGTATGGACAAATTTGTGGGTCATGAGAGATAGCTTGTGAATGTAATGGGGGTGAATGTTCTGCAAGATTTAAAAATTTATGACAGTTGCTCAGGTTGGCAACTGAACACAGAAGTATAATTTTGTTATTTGTTTTTCTTTGTGACTATTATGCTTATTTAATGTCAAGTATTATAAAGTTAATCTCCTTTATTTTGTTTTTAATTGCCATGGCCCTAGGGCTTAAATACAATAAAACCTACTTATATCCATTGATTTTCTTTAAATAGATAGGAGTTCTGTGTGTCCTAGCTTCAGTAAATTTAAATGTAATTGTGAGACCAGGGATTACAAAGTAGGTGAAAACTTGCAAATGGACCTCTGGTATCAATAAAAATTTGTAAGAAATGGATATCAATTTAAAGATTAAAAAAAAAACTGTTAGAAAACAAAGAAGACTAATGAATAAACAAAAGTATCCCTTTACAACCATTTAATGAATTGTCACAAATATTGGTCACCCTTAAGATTGAAATGAACAAAGCTTCAATTATGAATCCATTTTCCTTTAAACAGACTGAAGGGGCAAACCTCCAAGCTTTGACAAATTCAATCTCACTTTTGGGCAATCTCACCTTTCCTTTTCAAAGGAAACTTTCTTTGGATGTTTCCAATCCAACTAAAAACAACAGGGACAGCATCAGGTACAAGTGATCTTCTACTTAGCCTACATACCAAAGGGAAAAGCATGCATCTCTATACTATAATTTACCTCCAACCTGCCTAATGTGCAAATATATAGCCAAAATTATGTAGTTCCAATGTATTCTGTCACCTGTTACCTTTCCTGCCATTCTTGCTTTGTTGCAATTGCTTCAATTAACAGGGAGTTAAAGGTTGAGGGATAGATTGGCAGAATCAACAGGTAACATGTAACTTCAGCTATATATTTCTATATTAGGAGGGTTGGGGGTAAAGTAGAGCAGGACTGCATGTAAAATTATGTAAGCTATAATTATTGTGCAATTATAAAAATCGGTTTTCTTAACATATTTTTCTCTAGGCCTACAGGTCCTTTCTTTGGTTTATGCCACATCAAACATTGTATTCCCAGAGAAAAATAAGTAGCAACAAGCTATATATATACAAGCACATATTATTTATCAATGAGGACTCTAGTGCGTATCTGTGACCCCTCAGTAATATTGACAAGAAATGAACAACAGACAAAATACAATTTAAATGGCTATCAGAAACTGGATACAGGCTAAAGGGGGGTAAAAAAAAAACAGGGCTGTATAATTGAAGTTCAAAAATAGGTGGTGAGTTTTTAGTGGAATAAATACTTCCCTAGCAAATTTCAACTATAGGTCATGAAAGGAGATTAATGTGAAGCTTGATCATTTTTAAACAATAATATGCACATAAAGAAAGAGAGTATAGCCTAGAGGGTTGTATACTCAACCATGCAGCTTGCCAAGACAATTTTAAGCTCCCATTATAAACTATGCACTCATAGCAGCAAATAGCAGCTACATCAGGCTAAAGGACCGATTACTACAACTTATCTTGAGGTTTTTGTGCAAGTCAACATGGGATTTGTGTTTTATTTTGGTGAGAATAGAAAAAGCATAAGAGGCGTTTCTGACTTAAATTCCATACTTTACTCATTGTCAGACCTTTTGCCACTGTTGAAGAAGCAGTAAGCAGATTCAAGTGTTTTGGCTCCCTAGGTAGGCTAGTTTGCTTTATACAGGCATTTTAGCTAATATCTTACCTCATAATGGCAATTTTAAAAAGCATTTTTTTTTTTGCTCCTGTATAATTAGAGCATATCTAAAATTTGAAGGATGTTTTTTACCAGACAGATAAAAGGTAAAATTCTAGTTGAGTTACTTCTTGCTATCTCAGAAAGAAGTTAGATTAGGAAAATGAAACTTTCAGGGATGGGTCTATAGGCTAAAGTATATCCTGGGAAGGTATTTTAAAGTACCCACCTCCACTTCTTCTCCCTCTAGAGAGCCCTAAAATTTGACTCCATGACAGGTCTGTACCTATTGAAATTTTGACGAAACAACATTTTTCCTTAATTTTCAGGTACCATTTGCTTTTTCTCTGCCTTTAGTTCTGAAAATTCAATTCCTTTTATTTGAGTAGAATTCTGAGCCATATCAACATTTTTTTTTTCAAAATTTAGGAAATGTTTTTTCATATCTTTAAAACCTATAAATTGGGATTGAGCAAAGTTGTTAAGCTGAGAACAACTTTGTTGTACTTCATTTCAGCAGAAGATTTATTTTGTAAGGTTTCACTTTTATAACACAGATAGCCTATTTTTGAAGGTCATCAAGGGTCAGGGCCCTCTAGAGCAAGAATGAGTAGAGATATGTACTTTGAAATTCCTTCCCAGGATATACTTTAGCCTGTAGACCCATTCCTTAAAGTTTCATTTTCCTAACCTATCCCCTTTCAGTGATATTTCAGAGAAAATTTCAGTGATATTTATATCACTCACATATTTCTCATATTTTATATCACTTTATATTTCAGTGATATTTTTCAGAGAAAAATAATTCAAATTTTTTCTCAAAAGAAGCTTGATTTTTAAAAATAAATGTATGTTTAACAGAAAGCAACTGACATCATATGAAATCCAATAAAAAAAAATTCATGGAGAATAAATAATATCTGCCAAATATTTAACCTATAGTGAGGTGGCATAAAAGATTATTTCTAAATTTAGAAAACCCAGTGTTATGGCAACAACAGTATGGCAAATCAACAGGAATTGTCTTTTCACAACTAAAGCCAGAGAAAAAGAAACTGATAACCCAAAATTTCAGGACCATTTAGAGGGAAAAGAAATGGAGGTAGGTACTTCAAAATACTTTCCTGGGACATACTTCAGCCTGCAGACACATCCCTGAAAGTTTCATTTTCCTAACCTAACCTCTTTCAAAGATAGTCAAAAGTAGCCAAAGTAAAATTTTGCCCCTACTTTATGTTAAAAATCCAGTTAAACAACAATCTCAATGAATACAGACTATATAACTAGGGAAAAGGGTAAAATTGGTGCAAACAGTATTACTGGCTTTCATATAAAGTGAATATACCACTTGATGCCTGTTTTAATGCTGTTTACATATATAATAATTGCTTTTACTGCAAATTCAGATTTAAACATTTTTTGGCCTCTTAAAAATGACCTAAATATGGGGTATAAAAAACCTGTAATAGATTAGAAACAAATTTGGGCTATATATTTGCACATCAGGGGGGGTGGGGGTAAAGCATAGCATATATTAAATAAGTAAACTAACCTCTGTTGTATTTTTTTTATGTGTTTGTGCACATTGAATTTTAATGAGAAGAGAAATCACCAGTGCAACAGCACAAACATAAAAAAAATACACCAATGGTTAGTTTACGTATTTAATATATGCTATGCTTTACCCCCACCCCCTGATGTACAAATATATAGCCCAAATTTGTTTCTAAGCTATTACAGATTTGTAATAACCCCACATATAGGTCATTTTTAAGAGGTCAAAAAGTGCTTAAATCTGAATTTGTGGTAGAAGCAATTATTATATTTGTAAGGAGGATAAAAAAGGGCATGGAGTGGTATATTCACTTTATTTGAAAGCCAGTAATACTGTTTGCACCAATTTTACTGGGAAAAGAAGCCAATAATTTTTAGTTTTTAACTAACCTATAGGCTAATATAAAGTTACAAACCAACCTATAATTTTTAGTTTTTTCAACTAAAAATTATAGGTTGGTTTAGAAACTAGGCCTGTTAGATTTGGTAATATTAGAATAACTCACCAATGTGACAGCTGCCTTCCTGAGAATCAACGTTTTTAACAACATAAAAATTTTCTTCTCATTCCTATTAAGCTTAGCCTATGCAAGATAGGCCTAGAACACCAAAAACCCTTTAAATCCTAAGGAATATGCATAAGATTACTTACAGGTCACTGAAAAGCTAAGATTATTTCCACTAGGCCTATTAACAATTTCCTTGTCTTTTCTTTAGACTATTTCTAAATTTTTTGCCATTGAAGCGTTCGATTCGCAATTCTGTGTTGACTTTCTAGGTCAACTTCTTACCAAATAAAACGGCAGCAGAGAAAAAAGTCAACTTTTAAGTTGACTTTTTCGAGTCGATTCTAACGCAACTCAGGATTACTTGTCCGTGGGCTTGCACTTTCTTACCCCGAAAAAAAAGATTAAGGACAAGTCACGTCAATGTTACATATTTTTTTAAATGGATGAACATGTGAAATCGTTAAGTCTAGAGAAAAGACAAAGAAACTGTAAATAGTGGAAATAGTCTTAGATTTTCAGTGACCTGTAAGTAATATTATGTATATTCCATAGGATATGAAGGGTTTTTGGTGTTCTAGGCCCATCTTGCATAGGCTAAGCTTCATAAGGAGTCGGAAGGAAAATTTTTTGGTTATTAAAAAGGTTGGTTCTTAGGAAGGCAGCTATCACATTGGTGATTGAGTCAAATATTACTATATCAAACAGGCCTATTTTCTAAACCATCCTATAATTTTTGAGTGCCTTATTTTTTGGTTATCAGTTTCGTTTTCTCTGGCCTTAGTTCTGAAAAGACAATTCCTGTTGATTGAGCTGCACTTTAAGCCATAACACTATCTTTTTCTAATTTTAGAAATAATCTTTTATGCCACCTCAATATAGGTTAAATATATGGTTTATCTTATTTATTCTCCATGAATTTTTGTTTTATTTGTTTTCATTGATGTCAGTTGCTTTTTGTTAAAAATACATTTATTTTTTTTACATCAGGCTTCTTCTGTTGTGAAAAAATTTGAACTGTTTTTCTTTTTACATGTTGTATAAAATGTAAAGGAATACCTGGTCCTTCATTTCATAGATTCAACTAAAAGTCTTTGAGGCATCTTATATCAAAATATATCTGACACATTTTACTGTTTTTTTTTTTTTTTAGATGACATAGGACACCCTTAAAGTTTTGTATTTGTTTTGCTAAAAATTGTCTTAAAAAGTGCCAAGTTTAGAGAGTTATGTTAATGTTCTTCTTGCTGATCAGTATAATTGTTTTTAAAATTCCTTCTTTTTAAAGCATTTTAGAGAGATTCTGAGCCAGCCATGGGTATATTGCTGTCACAAATGATTTTTCTCAAATGGGCTTCAATTTTTTCTTTTCCCAAATAGTTTTTGTTCTCTAGTGACATTTGTGTTCCTTCCTAAGTGGCTGGCACTCTAGGTTGAGAATCCCTTATCCAAAGGGCACAGGTTTAATTCCTGGCATTACCAGTTTATTTGGTTTTTGACAAAGGTCAGTGATATGACTCTGTAAGTTCAGCCAGAATTGGCCCAAACTTAACAGGTTACCTAGAGAAATCTGGGGTCAGTAAGCAGGAAGGGCATGCAAAAGCATAGGATGACTGACCTCTAGATTTCTATTGCACTTCCTGGCTAAAGGACCACCTGGTCCTATGCTGGGCTTCTGACTTAGCCATAGAAGCTTTCTTTTGAACCCATTAAATATAAGTACAAAGGAAGAAATGCCAGTAAGGTGGTTCAATGAATTGAACCTATTGTTGATGTAGAGACATGAGTGTAGGTCATAAGATGTGGCTGGTGAATGTTTTGCAAGGTTTAAAAATTTAGGGCAATTGCTCAGGTTGGCAAATGAGCACAAAAGTAATCTTTTGTGAATTGTTTTTCTTTGTCAATGTTATATTTATGTAATATCAAGCATTTTAAAGTTAATCTTCATTTTTGTTTTGTTTTAATTGCCATGGCCCTAGGACTTTAGTGTATTGAAACCTACTTATGTCCATCCATTTTCTTTTAAACAGACAGGAGTTCTATGTTTCCTAGCTTCAATAAATTTATATGCAATTTTGAGACCAGGGTTACAAAGTAGGTCAAAACTTGCAAATGGAACTGTGGTATGACTAATTAATTGGTAAGAAATGTGTATCAATTTAAAGATTAATAAAATCATGTGGAAAACAAACAAGACAAATAAATAAAAGTATCCATTTACAACCATTTAATGTAGTGTAACAAATGTAGATCATCCCTAAGATTGAAAAGAACAAAGCTTTGATTATGAATCTGTTTTCTTTAAACAGACTGATAGGGGCAAACCTCGAAGCTGTGACAAATTCAACCTCTCTTTTGGTCTCTTTCCTTTTCAATGGGAACTTTCTTTGGATTTTATTCAACTAAGTAAAAACAGTAGGGACAGGATCAGGTATAAGTGACCTTCCACTTAGCCTACATACCCAGGGGAAAATCATGCAGCTATACTAATAATTGGTAAATTTTTTGTTGTTCATATTTTTGAATTACAAATAAAGTGAATATACCCCTTGATGTCTTTTGATGTAGTTTGCAAACATAATAAGTGCTTCAATTGCAAGTTTTTGAGCTCTTGAAAATGACCAAAATATACCTAAATAGTTTTTGGGTATAAAAAAGCTTAAAACATTGGTCTCAAACTTACTGTTTCGTTATTAATCCATTTTTTAAATGTTGTATAATCTATGAGAACTGATTTTCCACAATTAAGTTTGATTAATAAATTATATAATATTATGCTGTTTTTCTTCTTCTTTGATGCCAAATTTTCAATTAAAGTATGTGTTTTTGGTCATTTTTGACAAAATAATGTTTGTTTTTTACTGCCAAAATTTGTTAGGTTAATTAAGGTCAAAAAGGGCTTAAACTTGAACTAGCAATGTAAGCAATTACTATATTTGTAAAGAACATACAAAAAGGCATCAAGTGGTATATTCACTTTATTTGTAAGTCAAAATATGAACAACAAAAAATTTACCCCTAACATGTCTAATTTGTAAATATATACCCAAATTATATATTTATAATGTTTTATGCCACCTTTTACTTGTTTTTCCAGTTCTTGTTTTGTCACAGCTGCTTCAATTAACAGGTACTAGGGTTGAGGGATAGATTGGCAAAAACAATAGAAAATATGTAATTTCAGCTATAGATTTCCATATTAGGAGGGTTGGGGCTAAAGTAGAGCAGGGCTGCATGTAGAATGTGTTAGCTATAATTAATATGTAAATTACAAAGAATCATCTTTTTTTAACAGGTTTTCTTCTATCGGTCTATATTTCCTTCTCTTGGCTTATACCACATCAAGCATCATATAACCAGAGAAGAATAAGTAGCAAAAAGCTATATATACATAAACACATGTTATTTAACAATGACTTCTCTAGTGCTTAACTATGACCCCTTAATAATATTGGCAAGAAATGAGGGTAAAATCCTAGTTAATTGACTTCCTGCTATCTTGGAAAGGGTTTAGGTTTGGAAAATGAAACTTTCAGGGATGGATCTACAGGCTAAAGTATGTTCCAGGAAGGTATTTTGAAGCAGCTACCTCCACTTTTTTCTCCCTCTAGAGGGCCCTGAAATTTGTCTACATGATAGGTCCATACCAATTGAAATATTGACAAAACAACATTTTAGCTTAATTTTCAGTTACTAGTTGCTTTTTCTCTACCTTTAGTTCTGAACATGCAATTCCTGTTATTTGAGTAGAATTTTGAGCCATATCAATTTTTTTTCTTCAAAATTTAGGAAATGTATTTGCATATCCTTAAAACCTTACAAAATGCAATTGAGCAAAGTTATGAAGCTGAAAACAATTTTGTTGTACTTCAATTAAGCAGAAGATCTATTTGCAAGGTTCTACTTTTATAACACACGTATTTTTAAAGGCTATCAAAGGTCAGGGCCCTCTAGAGGGAGAAGGAGTGGAGGTAGTCTCTTCAGAATACCTTCCCAGGACATACTTTAGTCTCTAAAGTATACCCGAAGCCTCTTCCTTGTCAGAAATGCAGATACCATTAAAGCAATAATATAGGCTATTTTACATGTGAAAATGTTGTTATTCTCGTAGTTACTCGTGCCGTTTCAAGGGACACGTGGCCAGATATATATTTGTTGTTATCTTTTAGGGGTTAAACCCTGATAAGTGGAAATCACATTGGACAAGTAAAAGAACACGGAGATTGGATCCAGTTTCAGACTAGAAATAAATATTGTCGCTTTTCTGACCAAATTGCACTACGAAAGATTTTTGTGGCAATATCATAATAATCACATCAGTTTCTGTTTCACAGACAAAAGTAGTAGAAGAATTTGGAAGCAAGCAAAGTTCGACTCTTTCTCAAAACTCTTCTTAAAAAAAAACTCTACCGTAAAGAGCGAGGCGTTGAAGAGGGAGCAGCCCCTTTCATGTAAGGGGTGATTTCTGTTCGTTTTAAGTTTTAATGTCGCTCCTTACTTTCAGTTTAAAAAAACTTGTTTTTTTTATATTTAATGTGAAATCATGCACGATGCACAGTGAAAATGGAAAACTCCCAGAGGTTTGACTATCAGTTGGCTCATTCAGTACATGTAAGTCATAAAGTTAAACTAATAACATACGGGAACTAAAAATAAAAAGAAAATAATATGGAAACATACATGAAAACAAATATATGAAAACATGCATGAAACATAATGAAAAAGGAAAACCCCCAGAAGTATGGGTATCAGTTGGCTCATTTAGTATCTGTCAGTCATAAAATTAAACTAATAGCGTAAGAGAACACAAAATGTAAAAGAACATAATAAGGAAGCAGGTTCGTACGCAAACAAATTTTTTTTCAGGGGAGGGGTCCAAAACCTTCGAAATAGTAAATATAAAGTAGCACTTTTTTATTTAGTAATGCAAAAAGCACGTATATCGAAAAATACAGATTAACTTTAATCTGTAATATTGTAACGGATGGGGGGGGGGGAAGAAGACTGAAATCTCGAAAGTAAGTTTTAGGCTCAGGTTATGTTCATAGGGATTTAGAACCAGTGATTCATCTATTATATCCCACTGAAAGGGAAATTTTAGGGTTAACAGTGCAATATGGGTGCTGTGGGGGGTAGTTCTTCTATTGCAAAAACGTAGATTTTAATGAAAAAATGATAGGGCGTGAAGCGCCCCCAAAACCTAGGTGTTGGGGTGCGCCACCCCAACAGCTAGTATATTTCTATTTACAACATAGTTCTAGTAAAAGGTGTCATAGTTATCTCAACATATCTCACAAAACTAAATCTAAAAAAGCGAAACTGTGTCTAATAATAGTTCTGATTTTCAGCAATTGCAAAAATATCCTGTCTGTAAGAGCTGAAAAGAATTTATATCTGTGAGAAATCACCGAGGCTGAATATTTTTTTAAGCAAATTAAAAAAGGGAGGAATTATTATGCGTTCATTACGATTGATAAGAAACTAATATTTTGGTTCTTTTATTAGTAATAATTAATATATGGAATATTTATCGAAAGTTTTTTATTTCATAAAAAAAGAATGTAATAAAAGTGTAGAGAAAAGAACAAAGCCTATGGTAAAAGAACAAGACGAGTCTCTGCTACAGAGATGCGCAAACAAAAATTATAAGAGTTTAATAGCTCTAGCTCAACTGACAAAAGACATATTCAAGAAGATAGAAGATACAACAATTGACAAAGAAAACCAATATATTTACAATTCAGCGTCCATTGAAGGAAACACCCTTACCTTAAAACATGTAAGTATGGTGCTTGAACATCCTGATGTATTCAATAAAAATAATTGGAAACCTAAAGAAATTACCAAACTTCGAGACGCTGTAAATTATCCAAACATTAACCTATTAAAAATAGACGTTAATGAGATTATCGGCCTTAAAGACGATTTAGATTATCTACAAAGTATTCTACTCAAAAAAGAAAAGAAAATATCAGAAGAGGTAATTTTAAAATTGCATTACCATGTATTAGGTAGGGTAAATCCTTAGGAAAGTGGAGTTTATCGACATGTGCGGGTGACTGTTGGAGATTATATGTGTCCACATCCCCGAAGAGTAAAGTCTTTAATGGATAAATTTTATAAATGGCTCAACTCAGATGACGCCAGAAAATTATATCCCATTAAGTACGCTGCACTGGCTCATTTTAAGCTGGTGTCTATCCATCCATTTGTTGATGGCAATGGAAGAGTATCCAGGTTACTGATGATTTTAATATTGATGAAGAAAAATTATCCTCTTGTAATAATACACAGATCAAAAAGAAGAAAATATTATCAAGCAATAAGAGATGCTAACCTAGGCAATATCAGCTCTTTTATAAGGTTTATCGCTGAGGAGACGGAGGAAAGCCTAGATTTCATTCTTTCGGCGATTAGTCCGGGCGACAGGTCTGGGAAATATTATACCTATTGCCTACGTCGTGACTCGGCCAAAAAAATTATGAATTTAATCTTGATAAAACCTTCCTCGATCCCTCTCACCCAAAAAGTACACTAGGATGAAGTGGATTTCCCATCAAATCGAACCCTCTGATTACGAATATGCCTGGAACATCGATCGGAAATGGTTGCTTAAGGTAGAATTGATGTCTAATACATTCGAATACTTCCCCTTCAGTAACAAGTGGTGTTATCAGGTTCAGTAGTTTGAAAAATGAAATTTAGCCGAAATTGAACATGCTCGCAACGGAACAATTCCCCCCCCCCCAAACAAAAAGACTTCAAATTGGAAAGGCTTACTGGTTAGGACAGATACATATCCAATATATTGCTTAAATATATAAAATTCAAATATATATTGCTTAATATTAATATTAAATATATTGCTTAAATATAAATATATAGGGACACAACTACAATGGCGCGTAACTAATATGGCGCGTAACGACTTACGCGCGCGGGGGGGGCGCGAAGCGCCCCCACCAACTAGGTGTTGGGGTGGCGCAAAGCGCCACCCCAAGAGCTATTATTTTTTCTATTTACAACATAGTTCTAGTAAAAGTTGTCATAGTTATCTCAACATATCTCACAAAACTAAATCTAAAAAATTGAAACTGTGTCTAATAATAGTTCTGATTTTCAGCAATTGCAAAAATATCCTGTCTGTAAGAGCTGAAAAGAATTTATATCTGTGAGAAATCACCGAGGCTGAATATTTTTTTTAAGCAAATTAAAAAAGGGAGGAACTATTATGCGTTTCATTACGATTGATAAGAAAGTAATATTTTGGTTCTTTTATTAGTAATAATTAATATATGGAATATTTATCGAAAGTTTTTTATTTCATAAAAGAAGTATGTAAGAAAAGTGTAGAGAAAAGAAAAAAGCCTATGGTAAAAGAACAAGACGAGTCTCTGCTACAGAGATGCGCAAACAAAAATTTTAAGAGTTTAATAGCTCCAGCTCAACTGACAAAAGACATATTCAAGAAGATAGAAGATACAAGAATTGACAAAGAAAACCAATATATTTACAATTCAGCGTCCATTGAAGGAAACACCCTAACCTTAAAACATGTAAGTATGGTGCTTGAACATCCTGATGTATTCAATAAAAAATAATTGGAAACCTAAAGAAATTACCAAACTTCGAGACGCTGTAAATTATCCAAACATTAACCTATTAAAAATAGACGTTAATGAGATTATCGGCCTTAAAGACGCTTTAGATTATCTACAAAGTATTCTACTCAAAAAAGAAAAGGAAATATCAGAAGAGGTAATTTTAAAATTGCATTACCATGTATTAGGTAGGGTAAATCCTAAGGAAAGTGGAGTTTATCGACGTGTGCAGGTGACTGTTGGAGATTATATGTGTCCACATCCCCGAAGAGTAAAGTCTTTAATGGATAAATTTTATAAATGGCTCAACTCAGATGACGCCAGAAAATTACATCCCATTAAGTACGCTGCACTGGCTCATTTTAAGCTGGTGTCTATCCATCCATTTGTTGATGGCAATGGAAGAGTATCCAGGTTACTGATGAATTTAATATTGATGAAGAAAAATTATCCTCTTGTAATAATACACAGATCAAACAGAAGCGAATATTATCAAGCAATAAGAGATGCTAACCTAGGCGATATCAGCTCTTTTGTAAGGTTTATCGCTGAGGAGACGGAGGAAAGCTTAGATTTCATTCTTTCGGCGATTAGTCCGGGCGACAGGTCCGGAAAATATTATACCTATTGCCTACGTCGTGACTCGGCCAAAAAATTATGAATTTAATCTTGATAAAACCTTCCTCGATCCCTCTCACCCAAAAAGTACACTAGGATGAAGTGGATTTCCCATCAAATCGAACCCTCTGATTACGAATATGCCTGGAACATCGATCGGAAATGGTTGCTTAAGGTAGAATTGATGTCTAATACAATCGAATACTTCCCCTTCAGTAACAAGTGGTGTTATCAGGTTCAGTAGTTTGAAAAATGAAATTTAGCCGAAATTGAACATGCTCGCAACGGAACAATTCCCCCCCCCAAACAAAAAGACTTCAAATTGGAAAGGCTTACTGGTTAGGACAGATACATATCCAATATATTGCTTAAATATATAAAATTCAAATATATATTGCTTAATATTAATATTAAATATATTGCTTAAATATAAATATATAGGGACACAACTACAATGGCGCGTAACTAATATGGCGCGTAACGACTTACGCGCGCGGGGGGGCGCGAAGCGCCCCCACCAACTAGGTGTTGGGGTGGCGCAAAGCGCCACCCCAAGAGCTATTATTTTTCTATTTACAACATAGTTCTAGTAAAAGTTGTCATAGTTATCTCAACATATCTCACAAAACTAAATCTAAAAAATTGAAACTGTGTCTAATAATAGTTCTGATTTTCAGCAATTGCAAAAATATCCTGTCTGTAAGAGCTGAAAAGAATTTATATCTGTGAGAAATCACCGAGGCTGAATATTTTTTTAAGCAAATTAAAAAAGGGAGGAACTATTATGCGTTCATTACGATTGATAAGAAAGTAATATTTTGGTTCTTTTATTAGTAATAATTAATATATGGAATATTTATCGAAAGTTTTTTATTTCATAAAAAAAGTATGTAAGAAAAGTGTAGAGAAAAGAAAAAAGCCTATGGTAAAAGAACAAGACGAGTCTCTGCTACAGAGATGCGCAAACAAAAATTTTAAGAGTTTAATAGCTCCAGCTCAACTGACAAAAGACATATTCAAGAAGATAGAAGATACAAGAATTGACAAAGAAAACCAATATATTTACAATTCAGCGTCCATTGAAGGAAACACCCTAACCTTAAAACATGTAAGTATGGTGCTTGAACATCCTGATGTATTCAATAAAAATAATTGGAAACCTAAAGAAATTACCAAACTTCGAGACGCTGTAAATTATCCAAACATTAACCTATTAAAAATAGACGTTAATGAGATTATCGGCCTTAAAGACGCTTTAGATTATCTACAAAGTATTCTACTCAAAAAAGAAAAGGAAATATCAGAAGAGGTAATTTTAAAATTGCATTACCATGTATTAGGTAGGGTAAATTCTAAGGAAAGTGGAGTTTATCGACGTGTGCGGGTGACTGTTGGAGATTATATGTGTCCACATCCCTGAAGAGTAAAGTCTTTAATGGATAAATTTTATAAATGGCTCAACTCAGATGACGCCAGAAAATTACATCCCATTAAGTACGCTGCACTGGCTCATTTTAAGCTTGTGTCTATCCATCCATTTGTTGATGGCAATGGAAGAGTATCCAGGTTACTGATGAATTTAATATTGATGAAGAAAAATTATCCTCTTGTAATAATACACAGATCAAACAGAAGCGAATATTATTAAGCAATAAGAGATGCTAACCTAGGCGATATCAGCTCTTTTATAAGGTTTATCGCTGAGGAGACGGAGGAAAGCCTAGATTTCATTCTTTCGGCGATTAGTCCGGGCGACAGGTCCGGAAAATATTATACCTATTGCCTACGTCGTGACTCGGCCAAAAAATTATGAATTTAATCTTGATAAAACCTTCCTCGATCCCTCTCACCCAAAAAGTACACTAGGATGAAGTGGATTTCCCATCAAATCGAACCCTCTGATTACGAATATGCCTGGAACATCGATCGGAAATGGTTGCTTAAGGTAGAATTGATGTCTAATACAATCGAATACTTCCCCTTCAGTAACAAGTGGTGTTATCAGGTTCAGTAGTTTGAAAAATGAAATTTAGCCGAAATTGAACATGCTCGCAACGGAACAATTCCCCTCCCAAACAAAAAGACTTCAAATTGGAAAGGCTTACTGGTTAGGACAGATACATATCCAATATATTGCTTAAATATATAAAATTCAAATATATATTGCTTAATATTAATATTAAATATATTGCTTAAATATAAATATATAGGGACACAACTACAATGGCGCGTAACTAATATGACGCGTAACCACTTACGCGCGCGGGGGGGCGCGAAGCGCCCCCACCAACTAGGTGTTGGGGTGGTGCAAAGCGCCACCCCAAGAGCTATTATTTTTCTATTTACAACATAGTTCTAGTAAAAGTTGTCATAGTTATCTCAACATATCTCACAAAACTAAATCTAAAAAATTGAAACTGTGTCTAATAATAGTTCTGATTTTCAGCAATTGCAAAAATATCCTGTCTGTAAGAGCTGAAAAGAATTTATATCTGTGAGAAATCACCGAGGCTGAATATTTTTTTAAGCAAATTAAAAAAGGGAGGAACTATTATGCGCTCATTACGATTGATAAGAAAGTAATATTTTGATTCTTTTATTAGTAATAATTAATATATGGAATATTCATCGAAAGTTTTTTATTTCATAAAAAAAGAATGTAAGAAAAGTGTAGAGAAAAGAAAAAAGCCTATGGTAAAAGAACAAGACGAGTCTCTGCTACAGAGATGCGCAAACAAAAATTATAAGAGTTTAATAGCTCCAGCTCAACTGACAAAAGACATATTCAAGAAGATAGAAGATACAAGAATTGACAAAGAAAACCAATATATTTACAATTCAGCGTCCATTGAAGGAAACACCCTAACCTTAAAGCATGTAAGTTTGGTGCTTGAACATCCTGATGTATTCAATAAAAATAATTGTAAACCTAAAGAAATTACCAAACTTCGAGACGCTGTAAATTATCCAAACATTAACCTATTAAAAATAGACGTTAATGAGATTATCGGCCTTAAAGACGCTTTAGATTATCTACAAAGTATTCTACTCAAAAAAGAAAAGAAAATATCAGAAGAGGTAATTTTAAAATTGCATTACCATGTATTAGGTAGGGTAAATCCTAAGGAAAGTGGAGTTTATCGACGTGTGCAGGTGACTGTTGGAGATTATATGTGTCCACATCCCCGAAGAGTAAAGTCTTTAATGGATAAATTTTATAAATGGCTCAACTCAGATGACGCCAGAAAATTACATCCCATTAAGTACGCTGCACTGGCTCATTTTAAGCTGGTGTCTATCCATCCATTTGTTGATGGCAATGGAAGAGTATCCAGGTTACTGATGAATTTAATATTGATGAAGAAAAATTATCCTCTTGTAATAATACACAGATCAAACAGAAGCGAATATTATCAAGCAATAAGAGATGCTAACCTAGGCGATATCAGCTCTTTTATAAGGTTTATCGCTGAGGAGACGGAGGAAAGCTTAGATTTCATTCTTTCGGCGATTAGTCCGGGCGACAGGTCCGGAAAATATTATACCTATTGCCTACGTCGTGACTCAGCCAAAAAATTATGAATTTAATCTTGATAAAACCTTCCTCGATCCCTCTTACCCAAAAAGTACACTAGGATGAAGTGGATTTCCCATCAAATCGAACCCTCTGATTACGAATATGCCGGGAACATCGATCGGAAATGGTTGCTTAAGGTAGAATTGATGTCTAATACAATCGAATACTTCCCCTTCAGTAACAAGTGGTGTTATCAGGTTCTGTAGTTTGAAAAATGAAATTTAGCCGAAATTGAACATGCTCGCAACGGAACAATTCCCCCCCCCCCCAAAAAAAAGACTTTAAATTGGAAATGCTTACTGGTTAGGACAGATACATATCCAATATATTGCTTAAATATATAAAATTCATATATATATTGCTTAATATTAAATATATTGCTTAAATATAAATATATAGGGACACAACTACAATGGCGCGTAACTAATACGGCGCGTAACGACTTACGCGCGCGGGGGGGCGCGAAGCTCCCCCATCAACTAGGTGTTGGGGTTGCGCAAAGCGCCACCCCAACAGCTAGTATATTTCTATTTACAACATAGTTCTAGTAAAAGTTGTCATAGTTATCTCAACATATCTCACAAAGCTAAATCTAAAAAATTGAAACTGTGTCTAATAATAGTTCTGATTTTCAGTAATTGCAAAAATATCCTGTCTGTAAGAGCTGAAAAGAATTTATATCTGTGCGAAATCACCGAGGCTGAATTTTTTTTGAGCAAATTAAAAAAGGGAGGAACTATTATGCGTTCATTACGATTGATAAGAAAGGTGTCATAGTTATCTCAACATATCTCACAAAACTAAATCTAAAAAATTGAAACTGTGTCTAATAATAGTTCTGATTTTCAGCAATTGCAAAAATATTCTGTCTGTAAGAGCTGAAAAGAATTTATATCTGTGAGAAATCACCGAGGCTGAATATTTTTTTAAGCAAATTAAAAAAGGGAGGAACTATTATGCGTTCATTAAGATTGATAAGAAAGTAATATTTTGGTTCCTTTATTAGTAATATTTAAGATAAAATATTTATCGAAAGTTTTTTTCATAAAAAAGAACGTAAGAAAAGTGTAGAGAAAAGAACAAACCCTATGGTAAAAGAACAAGACGAATATCTGCTACAGTGATGCGCAAACAAAAATTATAAGAGTTTAATAGCTCCAGCTCAACTGTCAAAAGACATTTTCAAGAAGATAGAAGACTTAACAATTGACAAAGAAAACCAATATATTTACAATTCAGCGTCCATTGAAGGAAACACCCTTACCTTAAAACATGTAAGTATGGTGCTTGAACATCCTGATGTATTCAATAAAAATAATTGGAAACCTAAAGAAATTACCAAACTTCGAAATGCAATTCCTGTTATTTAAATAGAATTCTGAGCCAAAAGATCGATTTTGCAAGATTTCACTTAACACACATATTTTTGAAGGTCATCAAAGGTCAGAGGTTAGGTTAGGAAAATGAAACTTTCAAGGATGTGTCTAGAGGCTAAAGTATGTCCCGGGAAAGTATTTGAAGTATATACCTCCACTCCTTTTCCCTCTAGAGGGTCCAACAATGATTTTGTTGGACACAAATGATTTTGCTCAAGTGAGCTGGTGGAAAACAAATAGAACATATTTGTTCTAGTTGATCTAGACTAGCAATACATTTGCTTGTTTTTTTTTTTGTTTTTTTTTTTCATAGGCATGTATTTTGGGGGTGATACCTAACACGGCGATACCATAGGTATTCTGTGGTAGTCACAACACTTGACTGGGTAGAGAATTTAAAGTGCCGAAACCCTATAGGCAAGTGTGTATTCTCCTGATTAGCCCTTGTGTTGGGTTGTTGCCTCTGAATTATTTGTCTTTACTGTTTTTATTGTTTGGTAAAGGACAACTTATACTTATTGACGACATGACTGCCTGTCCATGGATTATTCTTTATGGTTGATTGTGTATGGCTATGCTGTTTGACCTATGTGATTGTATGGATGAGTAGGGTTAAGGCCTCATTCAAATGGTGGTCTATATTAATCACTAATTTAGGAAAGCAGGCTTCCTTTTCTCCTTCTGTCGCCCTTTTTTCTTTTTTTTTAATGTGTTTGTGCTGTTTCATTGGTGATTTCTCTTTTCGTTATATAATTTTTCTTTTCTTATTATTTCAAGACTAGTACATCACAAAACTGAGCATTCATGTTGCTAATTGTATTTTAAGTAAATACAATCCCTGATGGGAGTTTTGTTGATACCTGTCTCAAAATTAATTTGTCTAAATAAAATAGGTTTTGTTGATGGGACAGCAGTGAAAAATGGTAGGAACTATGACTTGAGTTGTTTTTTTCTAATATTTTCTTTTTTCAAATAATTTTTATTTTCTGGTCACATTTGTGTTCCTTCTTAAGTGGCTGGCACTCTAGGTTGAGAATACTTTGTCCAAAGGGCACAGGTTTAATTCCTAGCATTACCAGTTTATTTGGTTTGGGAAAAAGGTCAGTGATGTGACTATGTAGTTTCAGTCAGAACTGGCCCAACCTTGAAAGGTTACCTAGAGAAACCTAGTGTCAGTAAGCAGGAAGGGCTTGCAAAAGCATAGGATGACTGGTCCCTAGCTTCCTATTGCACTTTCTGGCCAAAGGACCACCTGGTTCTTTACCGGGCTTCTGACTTAGCCATAGAAGCTTTCTTTTAAACCTATTAAATAAAAGTACAAAGGAAAAATGCCAGTAAGGCCTTCCTTTTCAATGAATTGTTGATGTATAGACAAGAGTGTAGGTCATAAAAAATGGCTTTTGAATGGTTTGCAAGGTTTGAAAATTTCCTCAGGTTGGCAACTGAGCACAAAAGTAAAATTCTGTGAATGGTTTTTCTTTGTGACTGTTATATTTATGTATTGTCAAGTATTTTAAAGTTAATCTAAATTCCTAAGGCCATGGCAATTAAAACAAAACAAATTTCTTTTAAACAGACAGGAGTTCTATATTTCCTAGCTTCAATAAATTTATATTCAATTTTGAGACCAGGGGTTACAAAGTAGGTCAAAACTTGCAAATGGAACTGTGGTATGACTAATTAATTTGTAAGAAATGTATATCAATTTAAAGATTCAAAAAATCAATCATGTAGAAAACAAACAAGTATCCCTTTACAACCATTTAATAAATTGTCACAAATGTATGTCACCCTTAAGATTGAAATTAACAAAGCTTCAATTATTAATCTTTTTTCTTTAAACAGACTGAAGGGGCAAACATCCAAGCTATGACAAATCCAATCTCACTTTTGGGCTCTTTCTTTTTCAATAGGAATTTTCTTTGGATTTTTTTCCAACCAAGTAAAAACAGTAGGGACAGGATCAGGTGTAAGTGACCTTCCATTTAGCCTACATACCCAGGAGAAAATCATGCAACTCTATCCTAATAATTGGTACATTTTTTGTTGTTCATATATTTGACTTAAAAAGTGAACATACCCTTTGATGCCTTTTTTTATGTTCTTTACAAAGATAATAAGTGCTTCAATTGCAAGTTCAAATTTAAGTGCTTTTTTAGGTCTTGAAAACGACCAAAATATTTCTAGTTTTTGGGTATAAAAAAGCTTAAAACATTGGTCTCAAACTTACTATTTCATTAGTTTGAAACATAACATTTAGAATCCATTTTCTAAATGTTATAAAATCCCCAAGCACTAATTTTCCACAATTAAGTTGAATTAATAAATTTTACAATATTATGCTGTTTTCTTCTTCTTTGATGCCAAATTTTCAATTAAAGTATGTATTTTCGGTCATTTTTGACAAAATAATGTAGGTTTTTCACAGCCAAAATTTGTTAAGTTAGGTCAAAAAGTGCTTAAATTTGAATTAGCAATATAAGCAATTACTATATTTGTAAAGAACATACAAAAAGGCATCAAGTGGTATATTCACTTTATTTGTAAGTCAAAACATGAAAAAGAAATTACTCCCAACCTGCCTAATTTGCAAATATATAGCCCAAATTATATAGCCCGGTATCCCAGTCTGTAATCTCTCTTTGAGTGTCCCGGTCATTTTTTATATTCCCTCTGTCCTCGTCGTCATTTGTGCCCCGGTCTGTGATTTCTCTTTGAGTATCCCGGTCGTCATTTATAGTCCCTGTGTCCCGGTCGTCATTTGTGTCCCGGTCTGTAGTGTCATCTTATAATGACGTCATATACAAAGCCTTATACACTTATAATGACGTCAAATGAAAACCCACAAACAAACAAACATGAACATATACAACTTATTTTTATATATATAGAAACAGTTTCTTCTTTAGTTTTTTTTTCTTTTTCAGTTTTTTCTTTTTTTTAGTTTCTTCTTTTTTATTGATTTGTTTTCTTCAATTTGTCAATGTTAATTCTAACATTGACACTTGCAAAATTTTTACGTGCCAAGCATGCTAAAGCTCCATTAATTTATATTAAACCTCAAAATGTGGGGTATCTGTTTTAAGGTTTTCGAATTACTTTAATCTATTGTCAAAATATATTGAAATATTTGTGCAATTCCCAGTTTTTTTATTTTTTAGCTTTTTTTATTTTTTTTCTTTTTAGTTTTTTATCTTTTTTATTTTTTTACGTTTTTCTTTTTAGGTTTTTTCTTTTTTCCATTTTTTTAATTTTTTATTTTTAGTTTTTTCTTTTTACTAAAAGGTCACTGAAAAGCTAAGACTATTTCCACTATTTACAGTTTCTTTGTCTTTTCTCTAGATTTAATGATTTCACATGTTCATCCATTTAAAAAAAATGTAACATTGAAGTGACTTGTCAATAATCTTTTTTCTTGGGGTTAGAAAGTGCAAGCCCACGGACAAGTAATCCTGAGTTGCGTTTGATTCACTTTTCAAGTTGACTGAAACCAGCATTCCGACGTTTTATTTGCGATTCTTCGTTAACTTGGAGCGTTCGATTTGTAAAAGTTGACTGAAAGTTAGCTTTTAACAAGTTTTACATTCTGTACGTTCGTCTCTAGCTAACTCGGAAAGAAGGCAGAAGTTTCAAATTTTAGCTAATCATAGAGTATGTCTTCAGATGGATCCAAGATGAAGGCACCACTTTTGTGTGCCAGTGTGGTGAGTTATTGAGCTTGATTTTTTGTTGTTGACTAGGTTGCACTAAAATAGACTTAAAAACTTTGTTATTAGCCTAGTTAAAACTGGCTTTTTTCTTGTGTGGGTGGGTGGGTTTTTTCTTTTACTGGGTGGGTGGGATAGGTAGATAATAAAATGGTTAAGATAATCTTATAAAGTTATTGCAACATTAGTTAAAGTTACTACTAAGCTACTTGAGCAATTATTTCAGAGCTGGGTATCCTAATACAATTTGTGTGGCCAGAAGCTTAATTGTTAGATTGCAAATTGTGATTTTCATTTGTCTTCTTTTATTAATTCCATTCAAGATGCTTTGGATATTTTTTTTATATGGTGGTAGATTGTCTTAATGCTCTGAAAAGGGAAAATATTTCAATTGCATAGGATAAGAAAATTTCAGTAGCCTAGGCTAATAAATTTAAATTCCTAAATTAGCAAGGGAAGTGTTTACTTCACTAGAAAATCACTTGTATACAGTTGTTTTTTAAAATTACGGTATAATTGGAGTTCTTTGAACTCCAATTATACAGCCCTATTTTTGGCCCCCTTTAGCCTGTATCCAGTTCCTGATTGCCATTTAGCCTAAATTTCACTTTTTCTGTTACTCATTTCTTGTCAATATTACTAGGGGTTCATAGATAAGCTCTAAAGAAGTCATTGTTAAATAACATGTGCTTATGTAGCCTATATATAGCTTGTTGCTACTTATTCTTCTCTGGATATACAATGCTTGATGTGGTAAAAGCCAAGAGAAGGACCTGTTGGCCTATAGAAGAAAACCTGTTGAAATAAGGTGACGCTTTATAATTTACATAATAATTATAGCTAACACATTCTACATGCAGCCCTGCTCTACTTTAGCCCCAAACCTTCTAATATGGAAATCTAAAGCTGAAATTACGTATTTCCTATTGATTCTGCCAATCTATCCCTCAACCCTAGTACCTGATAATTGAAGCAACTGTGGCGAAACAAGAACTGGACAAACAAGTAGGCTAAAAGGTGGCAGAATAAATTAAAAATATATAATTTGGGCTATATATTTGCAAATTAGGCAGGTTTGAGTAATTTTTTTTCCATGTTTTGACTTACAAATAAAGTGAATATACCACTAAGTGGTATAGCCACTGTGTGAATACACCACAAAGCTTTGCAATGGCACGCGACTTGCCGTAAAAAAAACAATGGAAAACCTAATAGAGGCCACAATCTTGACAGGGCCTTATGAGGGTGAGGCTGTTCTTATTCCTCGCATTCCCATGATTCCAACGGATCTGCTTTTTCAATTTAAAAGATTGCAATTCCCAATTCGATTAGCATTTGCAACCACCATCAACAAAGCTCAAGGGCAATCACTAGAAAAATGCGGTATAGATCTTAATACAGATTGCTTTACCAATGTACAATTGTATGTTGCATCTTTGAGGGTCGGTAAACCTGACAATCTATTTATACGCACAGACAATGGGACAGCGAAGACTGTTGTATATTCACAAGTTTTACGTAGTTAATTTGTATTGTATCTATCTATCTATCTATCTATATAAAAACGAGTTGTGTGTATGCATGTTTGTTTGTTTGTAAAAAGAGCGTTTGCATTTGACGTCATTATTAGTACATACGGCTTTGTATATGGACAGACAATGGGAAAGCCAAGAATGTTGTATATTCGTAATTTTTACGTAGTTTGAAATACATATATAAATCTATCTATATTCACAGGTGGGACACAGGGGCACAACTACAATGGCGCGTAACGACTTACGCGCGCGGGGGGGCTTGGGGGGGCGCGAAGCGCCCCACCTACTAGATGTTGGGGTGGCGCGAAGCGCCACCCCAACATCTATACCTCATGATTCTAATGATTCTAATGATCCCAGATCTATATGATTCTAATGATCCTAATGATTCTAATGATCCCAGATCTATACCTCATGATTCTAATGATTGCCCTTGAGCTTTGTTGATGGTGATTGCTAATCGACCATTCCCTGTCCCGGTGTCCCGGTCGTCATTTATATCCCCCTGTTTCCCCCGGTGTCCCCGTTGTAGTTGTGTCCCTGTGTCCCGGTCGTCATTTATATTCCCTGTGTCCCGGTCGTCATTTGTATCCCGGTGTCCCGGTCTGTATATACATTCGTTTTTTAGTTTTGTTTTTCTCCTTTATTTTTTTCCTTTTTTTTTTCTTTTTTAGTTTATTTAGATTTTTAGATTTTTTAGTTTTTTTATTAGTTTTTAGTTTTTTTTTCTTTTTAGTTTTTTTGTAGTTTTTACCTTCTTTTTAGTTTTGTTAGTTTTTTTTTTTACTTATGTCCTGGTCGTCATTTATACTCCCTGTGTCCCGGTGCTTTGTTGATTGCTAATCGAACATTCCTTTTGTCCTGGTCGCTTTCTCTGTGAGTGTCGTCATTTATTTTTTTCTTTTTTAGTTCTTTTAGTTTTTACCTTTTTTAGTTTTTTTTAGTTTTTTAGATGAAAATTTTTTTTAGTTCTTTCCTTTTTTTTAGTTTTTTATTGGTTTTTACCTTTATTTTAGCTTATTTTTCAGTTTTTTCCTTTTTTTTAGTTTTTTTTTATTTTTTATTATTTTTTTTAGTTTTTTACCTTTTTTTAGTTTTTTTAGTTTTTTTAGTTTTTTAGCTTTTTCACTTTTTTTATTAGTTTTTAGTTTTTTTTGTAGTTTTTGCCTTTTTTTAGTTTTTTCAGTTTTTTTTTTAGTTTTTTATTGGTTTTTACCTTTATTTTAGCTTATTTTTCAGTTTTTTCCTTTTTTTTAGTTTTTTTTAGTTTTTAGTTTTTTTAGTTTTTTACCTTTTTTTAGTTTTTTTAGTTTTTTTAGTTTTTTAGCTTTTTTATTTTTTTTATTAGTTTTTAGTTTTTTTGTAGTTTTTGCCTTTTTTTAGTTTTTTTAGTTTTTTAGCTTTTTTATTAGTTTTTAGTTTTTTTTTGTAGTTTTTGCCTTTTTTTAGTTTTTTTAGTTTTTTAGCTTTTTTATTTTTTTATTAGTTTTTAGTTTTTTTTTGTAGTTAGTTTTTTTAGTTTTTTACCTTTTTATAGTTTTTTTAGTTTTTTTAGTTTTTTAGCTTTTTTATTTTTTATTAGTTTTAAGTTTTTTTTGTAGTTTTTGCCTTTTTTAGTTTTTTTAGTTTTTTAGCTTTTTTATTAGTTTTTAGTTTTTTTTGTAGTTTTTGCCTTTTTTTAGTTTTTTTAGTTTTTTAGCTTTTTTATTTTTTTTATTAGTTTTTAGTTTTTTTTGTAGTTTTTGCCTTTTTTTAGTTTTTTCAGTTTTGACGTCACCTGATCCAGTTTTTTCAGGTGACGTCACCTGATCCACAGATCCACAGATCCACACACAGACAACTTATTTTTATATATATAGATATATATATATATATATATATATATATATATATATATATATATATATATACTAGCTGTTGGGGTGGCGCTTCGCGCCACCCCAACACCTAGTTGGTGGGGGCGCTTCGCGCCCCCCCCAAGCCCCCCCGCGCGCGTAAGTCGTTACGCGCCATAATAGTTACGCGCCATTGTAGTTGTGTCCCTATGTCCCACCTGTGAATATAGATAGATATATATATATGGTTTTAACTACGTAAAACTTGCGAATATACAACATTCTTTGCTGTCCCATTGTCTTTGCATATAAATAGATTGTCAGGTTTACCGACTCTTGAACATGCAACATATAATGGTCCATGGGAAAACAATCTGTATTCAGATCTATACCTCATGATTCTAATGATTGCCCTTGAGCTTTGTTGATGGTGATTGCTAATCGACCATTCCCTGTCCCGGTTTCCCGGTCGTCATTTACATCCCCCTGTTTCCCCCGGTGTCCCCGTTGTAGTTGTGTCCCTGTGTCCCGGTCGTCATTTATATTCCCTGTGTCCCGGGTCCCGGTCGTCATTTGTATCCCGGTGTCCCGGTCTGTATATACATTCGTTTTTTAGTTTTGTTTTTCTCCTTTATTTTTTTCCTTTTTTTTTCTTTTTTAGCTTATTTAGATTTTTAGATTTTTTAGTTTTTTTATTAGTTTTTAGTTTTTTTTTCTTTTTAGTTTTTTTGTCCCGGTCGTCATTTATATCCCCCTGTTTCCCCCGGTGTCCCCGTTGTAGTTGTTTCCCTGTGTCCCGGTCGTTATTTATATTCCCTGTGTCCCGGTCGTCATTTGTATCCCGGTGTACCGGTCTGTATATGCATTCGTTTTTTAGTTTTGTTTTTCTCCTTTATTTTTTTCCTTTTTTTTTCTTTTTTAGTTTATTTAGATTTTTAGATTTTTTAGTTTTTTTATTAGTTTTTAGTTTTTTTTCTTCTTAGTTTTTTTGTAGTTTTTACCTTCTTTTTAGTTTTGTTAATTTTTTTTTTACTTGTGTCCTGGTCGTCATTTATACTCCCTGTGTCCCGGTGCTTTGTTGATTGCTAATCGAACATTCCTTTTGTCCTGGTCGCTTTCTCTTTGAGTGTCGTCATTTATTTTTTTCTTTTTTATTTCTTTTAGTTTTTACCTTTTTTAGTTTTTTTTTAGTTTTTAGTTTTTTTAGTTTTTTACCTTTTTTTAGTTTTTTTAGTTTTTTTAGTTTTTTAGTTTTTTAGCTTTTTTATTTTTTTTTATTAGTTTTTAGTTTTTTTGTAGTTTTTGCCTTTTTTTAGTTTTTTTAGTTTTTTAGCCTTTTTATTAGTTTTTAGTTTTTTTTTGTAGTTTTTGCCTTTTTTTAGTTTTTTTAGTTTTTTAGCTTTTTTATTTTTTTTTATTAGTTTTTAGTTTTTTTTGTAGTTTTTGCCTTTTTTTAGTTTTTTCAGTTTTGACGTCACCTGATCCAGTTTTTTCAGGTGACGTCACCTGATCCACGATCCACAGATCCACAGACAACTTATTTTTATATATATAGATAGTTTTTTTTTTTTACTTATGTCCTGGTCGTCATTTATACTCCCTGTGTCCCGGTGCTTTGTTGATTGCTAATCGAACATTCCTTTTGTCCTGGTCGCTTTCTCTTTGAGTGTCGTCATTTATTAGTTTTTTCCTTTTTTTTTAGTTTTTTATTGGTTTTTACCTTTATTTTAGCTTATTTTTCAGTTTTTTCCTTTTTTTTATTTTTTTTTATTTTTTATTTTTTTTGGTTTTTTAACTTTTTTTAGTTTTTTTAGTTTTTTTAGTTTTTTAGCTTTTTTACTTTTTTTATTAGTTTTTAGTTTTTTTTTGTAGTTTTTGCCTTTTTTTAGTTTTTTCAGTTTTTTTTTTAGTTTTTTATTGGTTTTTACCTTTATAGTTTTTTTTAGTTTTTTAGCTTTTTTATTTTTTTTATTAGTTTTTAGTTTTTTTTGTAGTTTTTGCCTTTTTTTAGTTTTTTCAGTTTTGACGTCACCTAATCCAGTTTTTTCAGGTGACGTCACCTGACACATCCATCCACACATCCACAGAACTTATTTTTATATATATATATATATATATCTATATATATATATATATATATATATATATATATATATATATATATATATATATATATATATATATATATATATATAAATTACTTGTATGTGTGTTAAGTCTATCTGTCTGTGTCTGTCGAGTGACGTCATGTTTTTGTGTCGACTGACGTCACGTTTGTCGACTGACAAAATTACAGACCAGGACATCGGGACACAAATGACGACAGGGACACCGGGAAATCTTTTTCTCTTTTATTTGTCATTTTTTTTCCTTTTTTAGTTTTTTTCTTTTTCAGTTTTTAGTTTTTTTAGTTTCTTTATTAGTTTTTACTTTTTTTTCTATTTAATTTTTTGTAGTTTTTTTTTACTTTTTTATTTTTTAGTTTTTTTTTGTTTTTTTAGTTTTTTAGCTTTTTTAGTTTTTTTTAGTTTTTTGCTTTTTAGTTGTTTTGTAGTTTTTATCTTTTTTAGTTTTTTTTTCTTCTTTTGTATTAATTCAGTTTTTTTCCTTTTTTTAATTTTTTTTCTTAATTTTTAGTTTTTTTAGTTTTTTATTAGTTTTTAGTTTCTTTTTCTTTTTAGTTTTTTTGTAGTTTTTTACCTTTTTTTAGTTTTTTTACTTTTTTAGTTTTTTACCCTTTTTTTAGTTTTTTAGCTTTTTTATTTTTTTTTAGTATTTTCTTTTTAGTTTTTTTTGTAGTTTTTATCTTTTTTAGTTTTTTTCTTCTTTTGTATTAATGCTAAAGCCAAGGTTCGAACGTGGAACCTCTCGGACCTAGAACCTGGAACATAGCGCTTTACCAACTGAGCTACTGTATTTGTATTTGTATCGGATTAACGACGCTTCTTGACTACTAAGGTCCCTGCCTCGGCTCTGTAGTGCATTCCTGCAGCATGGTTCGATCTCTGGGTCCCGTATTACCACGCTAAGGTCAAACCCACTGCGCCAAAGCAGGTAGTTATATAACTGAGCTACTTCGGCTTGAATACATTCGTTTTTGAATTGGTATGTGATGAAATAATTCAGAAGTCATATGCGGACAGTGACGTCACTCTACACACAGACACACAGACTACTTATTTTTATATAGATAGATAAGTTGTTTGTGTGTCTGTTGACTGACGTCATGTTTGTTTGTCGACTGACGTCCTGTTTGTCGACTGACGTCATTATAGGGGTTGAGCTCTATGTCGTCATGAAGTTGTGAACATGTCGTCTGACGTCATGTTTGTCGACTGACGAAATTACAGACCGGGACACTGGGACAAAAATGACGACCAGGACACAGGGAACATAAATGACAGCCGGGACACTCAAAGAGAAATTAGAGACTGGGACAGCGGGGCACAAACAACGACCGGGACACAGGGAATATAAATGACGATCGGGACACAGGGACACAACTACAACGGGGACGCCGGGGGGCACAGGAGGATATGTAAATGATGACGGGGACACATGGAATGTTCGATTAGCAATCACCACCAACAAAGCTCAAGGGCAATCATTAGAATCATGAGGTATAACTAAAAAACACTCTAAAAAGGTAAAAAACTAAAAAAAAAGACCAATCCAAAAACGAATGTATATACAGACCGGGACAACGGGACACAAATGACGACCGGGACACCGGGACACAGGGAATATAAATGACGACCGTGAAACTCATAGAGAAATTACAGACTGGGACACCGGGACACAACTGACGACCAGGACACAGGGAATATAAATGATGACCGGGACACAGGGACACAGCAACCACAGGGACGCCGGGGGGCACAGTGGGATGTATACATGACGACGGTGACACAGGGAATGTTCGATTAGCAATCACCATGAACAAAGCTCAAGGGCAATCAATAGAATCATGAGGTATAGATCTGAATACGGACTGTTTTTCCCGTGGACAATTATATGTTGCTTGTTCAAGAGTCGGGGAACCTGACAATCTATTTATATGCACAGACAATGGGACATCGAAGAATGTTGTATATTTGCAAGTTTTACGTAGTTAAGAACATATATATATATATATATATATATATATATATATATATATATATATATATATATATGGTTGCCATAAAGCTGCAAGCCTGGTTTTGCGTGGCTCTTTATATATATATATATATATATATATATATATATATATATATATATATATATATATATATATATATATATATATATATATATATTAGTATCACTAATGTCAAAGAGAAATTATCCTATAATGTCACCAAAAAGGGAACACTAGGAGGAAACAAAAGAGCCACGCAAAACCAGGCTTGCAGCTTTACGGCAACAATACCCCAAAATGGGCTAATACCCCAAAATACCTTCAGATATTTGGGTTATTCATTTTTCCGAGTACTTTTGAAATTCTAAAGAGTCGTTGGACACATTATGCTCAATAAACTCTGTACTAAAGAACTGACTATCTATATAGAGCTGTGTATGCATACAGTAGCTAAGAAGCTATATATATACACACAATATATATATATATATATATATATATATATATATATATATATATATATATATATATATATATATATATATATATATATATATATATATATATATATATATATATATATATATATATATATATATATATATATATATATATATATATATATATATATATATATATATATATATATATATATATATATATATATATATATATATATATATATATATATATATATATATATATATATATATATATATATATATATATATATATATATATATATATATCTCCCAGCCTGATACTGTGCGACTTCATTGATATCACTGATTTCGGATTGCAAGCTAAAAACTGCCATGTCGCTGCCTTTGTTGACGTATTTACAAATGTTTTTGATTGCCTTTATGGAATTACAACTTTCCACATTTATGTGCACATTGTAAGTTTTCGATAATAAAGGTGAATATGGACCAACCTACTGGTTATCTACTTTGATGTAACGGTTACACGACTTTATGATTGCCGATTTTCCACCATCTTTGGTCGACCTTCTTCTATATAAAGGGTATCCATCATTGTTTGTAACTGTGTTAGGTACTAAAATTCGAGGATATTGCTTTTTGCACCTTTCTCTGTTTATGCATGGTGAATTTTCATTCAGTTCACCGCAAGGTCCATGTATCATATTTTTTCCCACAATGTCATATAAGCCCCTATCGACACCTACATCAGGTATTTCAGTGGAAATCACATCGTCAATTTCATTAGAAGCAATTTTATTAAATAACCATATAAGAATATGCGCGTTTGGCAATCCTCGCTTTTGCCATCCCACTGCGTACAACCAGCATCGCACTGGCTCAAACACTTTAAGTTTTACTATGAAATTCATCTGTGATTTCAACTATTGCCGGAAGACACGGGCAGTAATGTCATGTCCATGAACCGGTGATTGTCCAGGAAATAAAAGTTCCTGTATCTCGTCCCAAGATGGATTGCATATAAATGTGATAAATAAATCTGGACGACAATAGAGACGAACATACCCAATGACATCTTGAGCCTATTCATGCGGACTACCAGCAAATGACGAAAGTAAAATCGTTACTCTTCCAATGTTAGTGTTATTACTGTCATTTACAACTGCATCTCGCAAATGAATGTATTGTTCAGAGCGGAGCTTGGTCTGATTCAGACGGGTGAATAGCAAACGTTCTGATTAATCTTTGCATACATATAAGCGATGTTTTGGTGAAACAATTGACGGCATTTTAAAATATAATTCTCTTCATTTTGACGAATTTGATTCATTTGACATTATTCTGTAGCCATAATATTTCATTGGGCTGCATTTCGTATCCAGAAAATACCTAGGGGCTAATATGATTGGATTGTAAAAAAAAACAAAGCAATGGATTTAAAGCATGATTTTTATCGAGAAAATGGCTGAAAGTACCTTAGGTGCAATAATGTAGGGTATTATAGGATAGCAAGATCCAGCCACAGAGTGACACTGGCCGGGAATTACCCTGGAGTATCACGATCTAATAATGAAATGGTAAATTCAAACAAAAAATTTGAACGAAAAATTGGGTCAGGATATCAAAGCGTTAGAAGACGCCAAAGTGATAATGACGGGTGCCATTGGGCAGCCAATTTCTACAAAATCATTGAACATAAAGATAAGTTCCAGCTCCAAAAATTGTAGGGAGGTATATGGACTAACAACAAGTCCTTTCGCCTTTTTGACTTCTTCTTCAGAAAAAATAGCCACTGGAAGCAGTTTTTCTCCTCCAGTGAAAAAACAATGAATACATGCAACTATATAAAATAATATACTGTTATTGATTATGGGAAATGCGGGTACCTGAGCTACCTGTCCCCAACAGTTTAAGGCCACTAGACCGGCCGGTACCGCTACGGCTCTTACTATTCACTCGCACTTTCTTCTGCTCAGTCAAAAACTATACATAAATCACATAAGGGTTGCTCAAGAAAATATTTCAGATTTTATGCCTGTTTTAACAATAAGGAAATATAAAATTAAAGGCGAAAAGATATTAAATTAGATCAAGTGTTTGTTAAAAGTTAGGAGCGATGTTAAAACTTCTTAAAAAATGTTTTCAATCATATGTCCCTTTTTAATAATACAGGGGAATTTTTACAAAATCACTGGAAATAAGGCGAAGGCTCATCTAAGAAAACATTTTAATTCTATGTCTCTTTTTAACAGTAAAGGGGATTTTTTAAATTACAGGAAATAAGGAGAAAGCTCAATCAAGATAATGTTTTAATATCTATGCCTTTTTTAACAATACGGAAATATAAAATTAAAAACAAAAAGACATTGAATTAGATTAAATGTTTTGCTAAAAGTAGGGAGCGATGTTGAAACTTAAAAGTCAAATCCAAAATGCAAGGATAGGCTGCCCTGTTTCTAGAAGGTAATTTCTGTGTTTTTTAGATGGTTTCGATTTTACAGGAGAAAATATAAAAAACCACTGATTAAAGGGAATAAGGAAAGGGCTTATTCAAGAAAATATTTTAAATTCTATGCCCTTATTAACAATAAGGAAATATAAGATTTAAAACGGAAGGATATTGAATTATGTTAGCATCACTCTGGTATAAATTTACATGGCCTAACCCTTACCATTTTCACTGATTGATATTCTCTTCCATTGGAATTATTTCTGACGCATACGATTCACGCTATTCATAACTTAAAGAGAAAGCAAAAGGGAGACTATCAATCCAAGGAAAAATCCAGTGAATTCTCCGAGTAGGATTTATCCTATCAAATAAAATCTATTTCCTGGAATATAATACTAAAATTGCTTGCCAGTTCAGATGACTAAGGTGTCCTTCCATTAAGAAGTATTTGGTCTTATGTCCTATTGTCCGACAGGGCCAAAATCTTTGATGATGGATTATAAAAATTCTCTCAGTCAAAACACTTTTTGCATAAGCAGCTTGGGAAATGCTTCGATGAAATATTTCCAAGAAAAAAAAATCCTCCTATCGGCGTCTTGAGGGATTGGCAACTTCATGGATGCCTCCTATCTGTCTGGTTGGAGTATTGCCCCTGTCACTACTTATAAATTCATTTTTGATGAGTTTTGTAGGTTTTTTCTGATCTCTCCCCTCCTCCCCTAACTAAGTAAAAATACCCTCTTCCCAGCAACCAACGCCCTTTCCTGTCTTTTCAAATAAATGAATAATGCAGAAGCCCAGTTTCATTAGGATGAGAGCTGGATAGAAATTCTGCCTCCCCGTGAACCTGTGTTTTCAAGCTGAATTCGTTCACTGAACGTGTGTTTTGCTTCCCTCCTCCTCTCATTCATCTCTTATTAAAGTGTACAATGAGCTCTTGTTCATCTTTGCCTTGAGACCAGAGCGGAAACCAGATGAAAAAATCAACCTGTTCGTTGAACAGTTGTTTCTACGGGGATAGGAGGTGAGGACGAGTGCCCCTATCCTTGTGAAAATAACCCGAGGTCATATTTCTATGTCTTTAAATATACTTCTGCTTATTCTAGAATAATTGTGCATCTATTTTTTAAAAAGTCGAACATAGAAACTTTTTCCTCATCTTTCAATAACTATACAAACTGAAGTAATGCGAATTTTCATGTTTAAGTAAAATCAAACAGTGCACAGTCTTTGGTAAACACTGAAACAGAATAGCTGTCTTTGTATCACTGAGATTATGATCAAATTTATCCATCCCATTTCTTGAGCTTAAAAATGCAAATATGATATTTGAGATTAGACTTTCCGTTTCACGTCCTCAATCAACAAAATTAATCAAAATCAATAAATATAAAAAAGAAAGAGGAGCTCCAGGAAGAATCAATAAAATTGCAAATGTAGATGGCATTGCTTTTAAATTACTTCCGTTGCATTTAAAAGCAAAACATTCACCAGCCATCTCTTATGACCCACACTCTTGCCTATACATCAACAATTCATTGAAAAGGAAAGACCACCTTACTGGCATTCCGTCATTTGTAATTATATCTAATGGCTTTAAAAGAAAGCTACTATGGCTAAGTCAGTAGGCCAGTAAAGGACCAGGTGGTCCTCAGCCGGGAATTGAAATAGGAAGCATCCCTTTCCTGCTTACTTTCCCCAGATTTTTCTAGGTTACCGTTTAAGGTTTGGTCAATTCTGGCCGAGCTTACAGAGTCACAATACCGACCTTTGTCCCAAACCCAATAAACTGGGAATTCCAGGAACTAAATCTGTGCCCTTTGGACAAAGGATTTTCAACCTAGAGTGCCAACCATTTAAGAAGAAACCCAAATGTTACCAAAGAATAGCAATTATTTGAAAAAAAAGAAAATATAAAAAAAAGCCAACTCAAGTCATGGTTGCTGACATTTTCACTACTTTCCCATAAACAGTATGTATTTTATTTACACAAATTAATTTTAAGACAGGTACCAACAAAACTCCATCAGGTATTGTATTTAATTAAGATCCAATCAGCAATATGAATGCTTAGTTTATTCACATTTCATATTGGACAGATTTTTATTGTTGTTAGATTTATTTTTAGAGTCAAGAAACATGCTAACCTACAGTTCCCAACGACCAATTACTTTCACAGACATTAATCAGTTGACCAATGATACAAACAGGGTGATTCCATGATATAGAGCTATGATTCTTTTCTGCATATATACGTAGTGTACCTTTTGCATTTTTTAGTCTATTTTCAATATATTACGATTAAAGCCATTTTTATAAAACATCGAACTTTTGTCTACCTAACCTGCTAATGATTATGATATTTTTTAGCTCATTTGATGAATAAAACCCATACGATCCAAAGCTCAAAATAGTCCCAGATATAAAAGAAAGCCATAACCTCACTTTTTCTCATTTTCTTTTTAAGGATACCAGTGACCATCAGAGTCAGAAACTGGAACGTATTACATTTTTAATATCTTAAATTATTGAAAATCGGAAAAATGATTGCAGAAAGCTAATACGCATACAGCAATTATTATTTTATTGATTTAGCCGAACAGTTTGTATTTAAAAAAATGTTCAGTAAGGGTAAATGGAACTACAGACAGAAATTTTTTATATAAATGCCTATATCAAAATTTGGATAAAAATTTGTCAAGCTCAAGAAATACCCATTACCTAGCATAAGGATATTTGCCTGGATTTCAGGAAAGGGATGTAATATCCTTAAAAAGATAAGTGAGCTTGATACAAATTATTGCTTTATAGTTTTTTTTTCAGATCATGTTTAGTAAAGTGCAGTAACTAAGTTTGTTTTACAAGTCACTCCTAGTAATTTCAATTATATATTCACGCCTACAAATATTATACTCCTAAGGGGAGGCAATTCATATTTGATGAATTAGCTAGGAAGAGGTTTTTCAGCCTGGAAACGCCTGCTAAAATAGACCAAGCCCAGAAGAATTATCCATTAACAAGAATTCCGTTAAATGCTGTGTCGTTTACTAGGCTATAATTTCCTCGAGAGGCGCTACTCCTCAAGTGGGAATAGAGTTGCCCGCAAGGTCCCCAGTCTTGCAGGTACCTCGAAAGGGCTGAGGCAGCTCTTTGCAGAGGCCAAACGTTCCAAAACCATGCTATTACCCAAAATTTTGCTAACTAAAACCTTCACATGGACATTTAGCAACTCCCCTGGTCATGTAAACAGATTTCAAAGGTCAAACTTATAACAAAAAATATGGTAAACTAAAACCAAGAATTGTTTGTATAGTTTTTATAGAGTATCAAAATACTTCTATGGATAGGTTTACTGACTCTGTGATATTATAGATCATGCAGAACTATTACTGATTGATATCGTTCAGTATTACCCAGCAGAATAAGATAAATCAGAAATAAATTTAAATTGAATCCAGCCTGAAATTTCCAAAAGTAGACTGATTCTTTCAGTGTTTAAATTATACGGTAGTCAAGGCTAAGCTAATGCACAAAACATAGGCCTGAGAAAACAAAATAACCGCAAATAAACCTTGTGTCCCCTTTTATAAAAATCAGGTCTTTAATCTTTGATCTAATGCAAAGAAAAAACAAAATAAACCAAAAAAAAGCAAAGGCTAATAATATTCTATTTAGATTTTTATAACTGACTTTCCGATTTTCCTAGGTGACACTAGATGGCGGTGGTCATTATGCCCAAGATTCTAGTATACAAATTTATATTTTCAGAAACAAGTCCTGTAGTGCACAGGTCGGTTCGATCTTAGTTTGGCAATACAAGATCTATCATTTAAAGTCATCTGCAGCAACACACTACTGGGATCCGAATTTGTTTCTGATGATGAGATTTTGCTATAGTGTCTCCACACTAACCCATACTAGCCATTGAGCCGTCAGTAATGAACCATTAAATAGGACAAGGGCGGATCCAGTCTTTCGTTCTAGTGGGAGAGGGGGGTTCTTACCGAAAAGAGTGGGGGTAGTGTCCTTTTTGTCGGCCACAAGGCTGACTTTATTTTTCACGTTTTAAGTTTCCCTGGCGGTCTCTTGTTTAACGAAAATGTGGTTTTCATATATTACAATAATGATTAAAAAACTGTACTTGATCAAATGACAACTGTTTACAAGCAAAATTCAAGCTCCCTGGCTCCACTGTTCGCAAACCTGTCAATTACTCTGTCAATACTGATATCGATGTCGCGGTGCACATTAAAGAGGGCCAAACCACTGAGTCTAGTTTGCCCCATCTGTGCTCTGAGCCAGGTTTTCAGTTTGCGTAAAGTTGAGAAGCTACGCTCGGCAGATGCCATACTCACCGGAAGAGATATAAAAATATCAAGAAATGAGCTGACATCAAGGAGGCACACTCAAGCCTCTTTAAAGAGGCGAACCACGACAATCTTAAGCGATTTTCGGTTCCAATGGTCGCAGAGGGATGGGGAGGGTTACATTTCGTAGCCCGAGCTCCAACTAAGAAACATGCCAAATTTCATCCCCCTCCGACTTTTCCTTCATGGGGAAAATCTGGCCGAAAGTTTCGACCACCCAACCCTACTCCCCCTTTAAGGACCCAGGAGCTTATCTGCGAAATTTCAGCTCGATCCGATAACTCCTTCCCTGTTTTCCAGAAACCACGCACAGCCACTTAATGTTCATATTCTCCTTTTGTTTTTTTTCTGGCACGCCTACAGGTCGCAGCCGACATTGGATCTGGGTGTACGAAAACTCATTCGACGCGGAATTCTCCGAGTAATTTTCCTGGAAAATTTCGTCAGAAAATCTTAACCCCCCGATTTTCTAGCTTAGAAAAACCCATTTCCCCATTGAAGGTAAAATTTTCTCTTGTAATAACATCACTTGTTTGAAAAATTCTTATACTAACAGCAGTTTGGCGCAGCGGAAGCGTGCTGGGCCCATAACCCAGAGGTCGGTGGATCGAAACCGCTAGCTGCTAACTTTTTAAAATTTGTAAAATTAGGTAATTTTGTCAGTTTGAATTTATTGATACAGAAAGGGAGAAAATAAACATGGAAACATGTGATCAGAATTACATACTGGAATGTTCACAAGAATTTATATTGAAGCGGGGGTAAGGCTTGATGGAAGCAAGTTAAAAGAACCATTTAAATTGATTTCCTAATTGAAGCCGTTGGTGAAATTTTCTATTGTAATAACTTGTTTGATAACAAGCATAACAGCAGCTTGGCGCAGCGGAAGCGCGCTGGGCCCATAAGCCGGAGGCGGGTGGGTAAAAACCACTAGCTGCTAAATTTTTAATTAAGCTGCTAAACTATTAAAATTATCAAAATTAGATAATTTTGTCAGTTTGAATTTAGTGATACAGAAAGCGAGAAAATAAATATGGAAAATTATTATTAAATTACATCCACCATGGATTGTAGAAAAACGTACAGAAATAATATGAAAAAAACTTCGTTTTCTTAAAGAGTTAAAGAGGCTGCGTCCCAAAGTCGAACCTTAAAACGTACAGGAATTAGGAAAGGCAGTTGGGGGGCTGCCGCCCCGCAAACCCCCCTTTAAAAGACTCTTTTGTACAGGTTTCTTGGCTTCGGAAAGGCCCTCTTTTAATTAACAAGCAAAAAATTGAAATTAATGAATAATGGAATAATTTCGAAAAATGTTAAACACAAGAGGACAGGAGAACCATTGCGCCGAAACTAGTAATTAGTAACAATGAAGTCCCCCTACAACAAAAAACCTGTACAAAAGAGTCTTTTAAAAGGGGGGGCTTTGGGGGGCGGCAGCCCCCCAACTGCCTCTCCTAATTCCTGTACGTTTTAAGGTTCGACTTTGGGACGCAGCCTCTTTAACTCTTTAAGAAAACGAAGTTTTTTTCATATTATAATGATATAGGTTTCTGTCACATTCCTTGGCAGTTTCTTCCACTGAACTAGGAAAAATACCTCCTTCTCTCTTAATTTTGAAGCCATCTACTTCTCCACGCATGCACCTCTGCCAAAATAAGTGTTGCCCTGGTAGACGGCACGGTTAAGCCAAGAAGTTGACCGTACATGCTAGAGATCTCTTTGACGGAAGATTGCTGCAAATCATCGGTACAATTCACAATATTTGATGGCAGCAGTACGGTTAACCGGAAAGAGTTCAGCGTGTCTCTTGGGAATCAGCTCTTTAAGTCACTTATGACTGAGTCGAGCATAGGTATAAAAACAACACGTCGATAATATTCTTCAGGCGTAATATGAGGAGGATTATTTTGATAAACCTGTCTTTGTGTAATCCTCGGAACTTCAATAGCCAATTGGATTTTATCTGACAATTCTTTTACTTGCTCGAATACTAATGCGAACTCTTCGTCACACGTTTTCCCGTCGCTTTGCTAGAACATCCAAAAGATCGGAAACGTGGCCATCGGCAGCGCCCAAGTCTAAAGTCTTCTTCTGGAATAGCCGACTAAGAGGCAAGGTCAGAACGCAAATACTGTGTAGACACTGATGGGAAACCGAAAATTCCGCACTATGCAACGCTGTGACAAGCGTCTTTGCCTTCGGAGCGGTCACTGATTCACTCCAGTGACTAATGTATTCCAAAGCCTGGATGATTTTTGGAAGTTCAGACACAAACTGCATAAGTGACTCGTGTCGCTCGATCCACCTCGTCTCGCCGATTCCCGTGAGCTGAGCTTTTAGATTCTTATTCAAGACGTAATTTCTCTTCGCAGATGCATTAAAAAATGCAACAACTTCTTTTATAATGCCTATGGCATTTCTGATGCTCGAAACAGCTGAGCTTCTTGACAAAGAAAGGTTCAGGGCTGGACAACGAGGCGCATTTTTAGCTTTTTTCTGAATTTTGACTACAGCACCACAGTTGTTTGATACCATCATTGCACACCCATCCGTCCCGATTCCAACACAGTCAAGTAAATTCACACCCATTTCTTCTAAAAGGCTCAAAACTAGCTGGCCAACCACTTTTCCGTTGACATTCGGCTCTTTGTCTGCAGTGGAAGGTTCAAAGGTGGCATGATGAACGTCAACAAAACCTATGAAGTCCTCGCGTCTATGGTTATCGAAGGCATAGCAGAGAGCTAAATTAAGTTGCAATGAATGTGACACATCTGTTGTCTCATCAAAAATGATGCTGTAATACCTTGCTGACTTTACTCTTTCTAGAATGACACCTATAACTTCTTCCGTACAACAGTCAATCAACTGGTTTTGAGTTGTTTTGCTGATGTAGGTAGTATTTTTTCCTGATGTTTTCAGTTGTTCCTTTAATTTACTATCGCCACTTTCAGCACGATAACGCAGTAGTTCTCGGAAGTTTCCTTCATTGGAAAGCGGCATGTCATCCAAGTTTAAGCTGCCATCATTCCGATGGCCCCTCAGTGGAATATTCTGCCTTCCTAGAAATATGATTGATTCCAGAATGGCTTAAGCCTCTCTCGGTTTTTTGTTACTTGCTTCATTCGCTGTTCGTTGACGCGATTATTTACAGATTCGTGCGGAGAATGGTAGACTCTTAGAAACGACTTTCCAGCCTCTACTGCGTCATGATGGTACTGGGAAGTATCATGTACTCTCAGGTCTCCATATTTTCCCAGTAACTTAGCAAATTTGTAACAGGCTTTGTGACCAGCTTCTGTAGGGGAACCTGTCTGTTTGAACCCCCCCCCCCTAGCCCCAGTTACAAAAAGAGGGCAGTATTTGCAAAAAAGGCCTTTCTGGGCAGCAGAATATACAAGCCAGTGGAAACTCTGCAAATGAGAATCGTTCAAGTACCTTTTTTCGTCTTTCCCCGCTTTAAATGAACAGAATATGGCATCCAGTCGGGAGTTTCCATGGCCTCTCCAGAAGCTCGCACTTTATTCGGTCGTCAATAGCATGTATTGTACTGATGTGGGTCCCAATATCGTTTTCCAGAAACAGGGAAGGGGGCGGGGGTGTTGCTGGATGATCACTCTGAAAGCTAACGGGGTTAACAGAAGATTGCAAAGTGTTAGGAATTTGCCCGTGTTCGCCACTTCCAACAGAACTAATTAAAGAGCTACTTGCAGTTACAATTACACCATCCATTCTGCCAGACTTTGAAATGACAAAGCTGTCAAGCGTCTTTTGTCCGCGTTTTCTCGACATCAATATCATTTAAACGACGAAATCCTCGTGACACATACACATTCAAATTTCATTATACACTGGAACGAAATGTTTGTTTTGACACTTCAGATCCGGTTGCGTTGCGCAACCCCAAAACACTTCCAATGTTTACATCGAACAGGGAGGCGAGAACTAACTAAAATTTACCGGGTGAATTGTTGCTATGCTATGAGGTGAAAAAAATACTCGAGGCTAGCTTGATAGTGGAAAAGCTGTGGAATGAACGTAATGTAAAAGGGTTTTATAGTCTAGTTACAGTAGTTAGAACATGCGTTAATGCAGACTTCCGTAAGTGCAGTAAAAAAAATTACAGCCCGTCTAGGGGGGTGATCGCCCCCCTCCCCCCCTGGACCCGCCCCTGAAATAGGACTTCAGACAGTCTTCTGAATATATTTCATTGGCCCACCACATGAATCAAATTTGCCAAATTTGAGATGCAATAAAGTACACAAAATTCAATAAAATTATCCGAGTACAAAGAGCCCTGCCAGACAACACTGACCTTTAATGGGCATGGACTGTCCCCATAGTAAACCTGACGATTTTCTTGGTGAGTTTGAACCACGCCTTCGGGACAAGGAGATTCAATTTTTCTCAATGGTGTAGAAAAACTTACCTAAATTCGGCAACTATTTACCTCTATTTAAAAGTAAAAAAGCAAAAATGAGTGGAATCAAAAATTTATGTGTAAACCAGTATAAACAAGTGATGCTAACAGCTCAAAGAAAACCCGGCAATTCTTTAAAGATTTATAAATTGTCTATTCAATTGGTCATGATGTATTAATGCCTATGGATTGTACAATTTTATCAAAATGGAATTGTAATCATATAGTAAGTTTTAATCATTAATGTAACCCTCTTCTTTAGCAAAATAAGCAAAGAAGGTATCATTTCCAGGGGTTTACAAAGGACTCAAAATTGAATTTCCAAGTAAAATAACTATTATATTTGGTAAGAGCATTCAAAAGGCATCAAGTATTCATCTTATTCACCAAGGTTTATCTTATTCGTCGACTAGGTCAGTAACTTAAACTCCTCCAGAATTTCTATGCTAGTTTTCTGCAGGATTGTGTTGGGATCTTTGTAATTTCTGCATTACTGTTGTTTGTTTTTATATATTTTACGATTGCCCATTGACTTTAAGCATGAATAAATTCTCCTCTACTCACAAACTATGCTTTAGTTTAACCAATAGGCAAGAGGAATAAAGTGATCAACTTTCATGAATAACAAAGATGAGTATTTTAGGATTTGAAAATTAGTACTTATAATTTTAGTGTCAACCCGAGGGCGAACTATTTAAAGCATAAAATAAAAAATAAATCTAATGGTAGGCCTATTACTTTCATTATTGGTTTACTGTTAGGCCCACTGAGAAGGAAATAAAGATTAAGAAACGAATGTTTCTATATTAGAGGCAGTCTTAGAGGGGCCGTAGCCCCTAGTCCAGAAATTTAAGGGGCGCAAAAGTTCACAACGGGATGGTTATAAGAGATAATGCTGTTAAAGCAATAAAAAGCCAGTTGCTTCATTTGATGAAATTCCCCGAATCAGTTTTTAACGACTCAAACCCGAAAACAAAAGCAGAACAGCTTTAGGGTTTGTAAAACCACATATACGAATTCAATTTTTTTTACACTGCTACATTTTTGTGCTGAAGTATTACGTGTCATTAATCGACTTGAAAAAAGACTACAATCAAAAACTTTAAATTCTCACAAGGCAGTGATAGAAAGTAAAGTTGTGGTTTATTATTTTAACAAAAATAGAGATCGAATTATGAGCGACTAACTGGTAATCGTTACAAAAACGTTCGCACATTATAATGCGTCACGCAAGAGCACTCAATCCATTTGCCTCTCTTCTAGCCGCACATTCCTTTGTCCATCAGTTTTGTTTCGGATTTGTTGTAATGCTTTTTGTCGCATGTCTTCTAGCTACAGATCTCGTTGCACTTCATTTTCGTACATAACTACCTCATATTTTTCCAAGCCTTTTGCTTTAGCTGTTCAGATTCATTCAAAATCATATGTAATTTTGCATGTGTAAATACCAAAGAGCTTCTTTTCCAGCTCTCCCAAGTCGTTGTACTTTTTGCTTTAATTATGTTGTTATATAATTCAATAATGACCAGTAATATTCCATTGCCTATGTATTCTGAAATATCTAAATTACGCATTGACATAATTATCATTTTATTCTTTAGTTTCAAGTCAAAGGGTGGCAAATCAGCAATTCCAGTTGAATTAAGAAATTCTAGCGTGAATGCAACAGATTTGACTGTTTATAGGATTTTTGTTTATAATTCAATGTGATTTTTACTGTTTCTTTAGCTGTTCAAGGCTATTTGTCGCCTTTCGTAATTTTTCATAAGAACTAAAAACAATACGATTACCCCTGGGGAAAAATAGTAAAATTTTTATTTTTTGAATGAATATATTTGTGACGTCACTCACAAGATTTTTTCTAGCATGAATTCGATTCCTTTTTCCTGTTCATCCTTCACAGATACCAAAATAGCTTCATTCCATTCCAAGGTGGTTAAAAAATTCAGGCGTGAATTCACTTTCTGCTTCCCGTGTATCTTTGCAGATGCTAAATTTATAGCTCTTCATTCAAAGGTAAAAAAAAAAATCAGGAAATTCTTTTAAATTCAGTAACTCCGCCGTTATTTCCGTTCCTTTTTCCTGTTTACCCTTCACAAACTCACACTCGCTAAAATGATACGTACCTTCATTCCATTATAATTTTCCTTTGTAGGCATATTTCGTTGTGCGGCGGTTCCCTTTTTAATTCAATGTGATTTCTGCTCTTTCTCAAAAATAATACGCCACTCCTGGGGAAAAAATGATGTCATTTAATCTTGAAATGTGTATAAATGTGAAGTCACTCGAAAGAATTCCCCCCCCCTCAATTAGGGCACTAGGAAAGTCTTATCAAATCCTGACCTATTTAGATCGTTTTTTTTTCAAGCCAGAAAATCACAGGGTGTTAATTTAAAAAAAAATGAGAACCATTTTCGAGAAACTTTTTTTTAAATACATACATCTTTAAATAAATACACAGTCACCGGTCTAAATAGATTTTTACACATATCTTATGAACATATATTATACATGTAATAGCACTGAACATCAACTGATACAACGTTTAGTTGCTAAGCTTTAGTTGATGTTTTGCAATTGAGGACTCAAAATATTAAAGTCACAGCAGAACCGGCATCTTTTTGTCGTTTTTGAGGCCTTCTACCAGGATGGCAATTAGGGTTGAGAACCATCCGGTGCTTTCACACACCTTTCCTGTTTACCTGCCCCGATATTTTCGGGTACCCATTTGGAGCTTGGTCGGCACCGGCTAAAGGTCAGTGGAGTCACACCAATGACCTCCTTTCCGAACTAGATAACAACTTAAAGACACTAAGGCATTTTCTAAGAGTTTCTCTTAGCTGTAATGGATTTCTTTTTAAGAAATCCAGTGCATAGAGTTCCAACGCTAAGGGGAGGGCCGAAAACCTAGCAAGTGTATTACAAGGTCATTACATTTCAGTTTTTATGGAGGCATGGGTTCTTCGAACCCCTTTCATGGTAAGAATCCCCCCCCCCCCTGTCTATGTCCAGGCATGCCTGTAACCTAACATAAACTCGAATTGAATTAGAAGTCATCAGAAACGTTTGCTTCTTTTTGTTGAATGTACTCACATTCATAGTCCTGGCAAAATAGATAAATTACGAGCTATCATAGAAAATTAATTATTGTTTAGTAGACACAATTTAATGAACAAATCCCGATAGATAAAATTTCGCATATTCGATCCGTAAAACGACGAAAAACACTATTTGAACTTGCTAATCTATCTTTGGCCGGTAAGGGCGAAACAAAGGAATGTTCACAAACATGCTTGACCTAAAAAAAAAACAATTTAAAAAGGACATAAAAATGGAGGTCGAAGCACCGATCTTGGCTCCAAGAGTTATTTCAGCACACTTTGTTTTAGATAGTGCTAATTCGCTTCTTTCATTCTTGAGTAAAGGATAGTTTCAATTGGAGCTCAAATGAAGTCACAGTGTTGGGAACTTTTCCTTTTTAAAATTGTCTCCTATTTGGCCGCTAATTCAGAAGGAGTATATTCTGGGTCAGATTTTTAGATAGGTCATATACTTAAAACTAAAATATGTATCTATTCAAAAATTGTTTGTCATGTTTTAAGTCATTGTCAAAGATTATGTGTTATAAGAGGGAAAAGCTAAGTGTTAAAAAATCCTCCAGCGTTGCTCTTGGTTTCGCTCAGCTGGGTACAATCGCAGAGAAGTGAACGTAAAGGAAGAAAATGGTAGATAGATGTATAACTGCTATACATCTTGGAAACCCAAAAACACGTGTTATATGTCATTGTTGCCAGATACTGAGTTGGAAAATTCGGCTTTGACTTCAGGCGTGGTCAAACAAAAAGTAACAAATATTTTAAGAAAAGTAAATAAAGATTCGGATTCTCATTGTTTTCTATATAATTAAATAAAAAAACAAGTTTTTTAAATGAAAGTAAGGAGCGACGTTAAAACTTAAAACGAACAGAAATTACTCCGTATATGAAAGGGGCTTTTCCTTCTCAACGCCCCGCTCTTTACGCTAAAGTTTGACTCTTTCTCTTAACTCTACATTTTAAAACAGTAAAAAAAACTTTAAATTTTTCAATGCATGTTTTGATTTTGGCTCTCCGCAGAGGAATAATTAAAACAAAATTTGTATATTTATTTTTTTTTTGGCTAAATGGCTTTCTCATAATTTTGATCTAATGATTTTGAGAAAAAAAGAGCGGGGGAGGAAGCCTAGTTGCCCTCCGACTTTCGGTTAATTAAAAAGGCAACTACAACTTCAATTTTTTACGAATCTTTTTATAAGTGAAAGACATACGTAACTTATAAATTAAATTACGTAAAGAACTTTTGTATTCTTATGTTTTTATCACATATATGAGAGGGTTCACCCCCCCCCCCCGTCAGTGCCTCGCTCTTTACACTAAAGCTTAAATTTTGTCCCAATTCATTAAGAATGACCCCTGAATCACAAAAGCCGCAGAATAAATAGTTGAGATTGCTAAAAATACTTTAGCGTAAAGAGCGAGGTATTAGGAGGAGGTGAGCCCCTCATATGGGTAATGATTTCTTTTCGTTTTAAGTTTTAATACTGCTGCTTACTTCCAGGTGAAAAAAGCTTTTTCATTGTTTTTTTTAAGTAATGCTAGTAAATCCTGCGCTCCCTTCATGGAAAATTTCTTCCCCCATGACAAATTCTTCGATGGAAAGCTCCCCCAGCATATCCCCCTCTTCTCAACCCCTGCCTCCAACCAAAAAATCCTCCTGAAAATGCCTGTACACTTCCCAATAAACATTACTATATGTAAGCACTGGTCAAAGTTTTGAACTTGTGACCCCTCCCACGGGGACTGTGGGGGAGTAGGTCTTCCCCAAAGACATAGTTATAAGGTTTTTTGACTAAACTGAATAAAATGGATATCTCAGAATTTCGATCCGTTGACTTTGGGAAAATAATTAGCGTGGGAAGGGGCCTAGGTGCCCTCCAATTTTTTGGTCACTTAAAAAGGGCACTAGAACTTTTCATTTCCGTTAGAATGAGCCCTCTGGCAACATTTTAGGACAACTGGGTCGATACGATCACCCCTGGGAAAAAAAACAACAAACAAACAAACAAATAAACACGCATCCGTGATCTGCCTTCTGGCAAAAAATATAAATTCTACTTTTTTGTAGATAGGAGCTTGAAACTTCTACAGTAGGGTTCTCTGATACGCTGAATCTGATGGTGTGATTTTTGTTAAGATTCTATGACTTTTAGCGGGCTTTTCCCCCTATTTTCTAAAATAACGCAAATTTTCTCAGGCTCGTAACTTTTGATGGGTAAGACTAAACTTGATGAAACTTATATATTTAAAATCAGCATTAAAATGCGATTCTTTTGATATAGCTATTGGTACCAACGTGACCAGATTAGTCCTGCGCCCTTTTCATTGAATATTTCTTCCCCTATTTCATATTTCTCCAAGGAAAGATCCTCCCACATAGCCCCATCCGCTCAACCCTATCCCCAAAACCAAAAAAATCCCCCTGAAAACGTCTGTACACTTCCCAATAACTATTATTATATGTAAACACTGGTCGAAGTTTGTAGCTTGCAGCCCCTCCCCCAGGGACTGTGGGGGAGTAAGTCATCCCCAAAGACATAGTTATTATGGTTTTGACTATGTTGAACAAAATGGCTATCTCAAAATTTTGATTCGTTGACTTTGGGAAAAAATGAGCGTGGTAGGGGGCCTAGATGCCCTCCAATTTTTTTGGTAACTTAAAAAGGGTACTAGAACTTTTCATTTCCATGAGAATGAGCCCTCTTGCGAAATTCTAGGACCACTTGGTCGATACGATGACCCCTGGGAAAAAAAACAAACAAATAAACACGCACCCGTGATTTGTCTTCTGGCAAAAAATACAAAATTCCACATTTTTGTAAATAGGAGCTTGAAACTTCTACAGTAGGGTTCTCTGATACGCTGAATCTGATGGTGTCATTTTCGTTAAGATCTTACGACTTTTAGGGGATGTTTCCCCCTATTTTCCTAAATAAGGCACATTTTCTCAGGCTCGTAACTTTTGATGGGTAAGACTAAACTTGATGAAACTTATATATTTAAAATTAGCATTAAAATGCGATTCTTTTGATGTAGCTATTGATATCAAAATCCAATTGTTTAGAGTTTTGGTTACTATTGAGCCGGATCGCTCCTTACTCTCCTTACATCTCCTAAAAAGACGTCTTCTAATGATCGGAAATGACTCAGGTTTGACGGTTTGATCTTTTTAGAGTCTCTTAGAAAACTTTTTTGGATGAAATTGCTACACAGAGTCTTGATGAACTTTTCACACTCAGACCACAAATCTCCGATTAGAATCTTTGCCGACAGGAACAAGGCGTTGAAGGAGTTGAAATCGTTGAAAGCACACTTAAGAAAAAGGAAATACACTTTCGTGAACGGGTTTTTCATTTCTGATAAGATTTTTTCTTCAGCAACTTGGCAGTCTTCTGCTGAAGTTAGCACGAAAAACTATTCAAGAGCACTCCACAGTTCGAGAAGTCTCACAATGCACTGGTGAGCAGCAAGCCATCTCGTGTCTGAGAGTTTAAGGAGCCCGTTCAAGGTTGTTTTATAGTACTCCTGAAACTCCATAAGAATCGCAGTTATTTTTGAACTTGAAGAAGCAAAATTAACAACCATCCTCACAAATTCCTCGACATTCTTTGGTATCTCGGCTGTAGCGGCATCAGCACATAGATGGGCCGAATGACAAATAAATTTCAAAAGCACCAAGTTCTTAGAGTCCTTTGAGTCCTTGATTTTTTGATAAGCGGAATTGTTGGCCCCAACCATCACAGACCCACCGTCACAGGCCAGACCATCAATCTGGTTCAAAGATAGATTTTTGCCAACGAAAAATTCTCTCAACTGCGAAAAATACCATCAGTAGAAAGATTGGTAGGTTCAAGTCTGATCATTCCAAACAAATCTGTGCAGATCTTCTGCACAGTAGTCAGAAGATTGTCAGTAGATTCGTTTAGTAGTAAACTAAAGAACGAGTTTTTGAGCCCTGCAACTATCTGAGAATTTTCATCCTTGTGTAGAATTTTCTTTGTGATAGAAGTCATTTTCGTTCTACCAAGCTCCATGTCTTGGAATACTGTCAAATCTTTTGCTATTACTTTCAGTGTCTTGACTAGGTGATCACTAGTGGCAAAGGGAATATTACGTTCCACGAAAAACGCAGTAAGCTGTATCTCCGCACTCTTGACGACATTCTTGTGAACTCTTTCCTTATCAATACTACCCGTGAAGACCTTTACAGACCCAGTTTTTTTCCACAACAGTAACATTCTTCGTGTGACCAATTCCTTCAGCATGTTTGCAGACTTTCAGATAGCCATTCACTCAGAGTAACAAAAGTTTAAAGAACGGGCAGACAGCCATCCAGAGATTGCTAAAACAGTGATGTTTCCCTAGTGGCACTGAGGATCCTTTAAGCTAGCCTTTGTCTTTGGGGAAAGACTTGCAATTCATGAAGGGTCTACCAAAAACTAGAATCCCTAACTGTAACTAGCCACCAGCGATAGATTTTGGTAGATTAGAAAACAATATCTGATCTGCATAAGCTTTTCACAAAATATTTTGGAGTTTCGGCAATCGTTTGGTGTCTAGCTGGTGTCAGTTGGTGTGTAGTAGCTATCAACAAGTTCTTGAGCCATGAACCATTGCCTATGGTTGAAGGGGCTAGGCCTAATTGTACAGCAAAATTCTCTCACCGTTCACCAGCAACGACAACAACATGAAACCCACTCCAATCCAACAAATCACCACATGTATTTAAATTCAAATATCTTGCTTGGGCTTTTCTTTGCCATAGACCATAGACCCCGGAATCAGAACAAAAAAATACCAGATTCTCATTTAAGATTCTCATTTAAATTCTTCATGTCCCGAATTCAATTCAATATGTCCCCAGTTAAGTTCTTCAGGTCCCCAGTTAAATTTTTCGTGTCCTCAGTAAAGTTCTTCATGTCCCCAGTGAAATTCAACTTGTCCTTAGTTAAATTCAACATGTCCTCAGTTGAATTCTCCATGTCCCTATTTAAATTCTTCATGTCCCCAGTTTAACTAACCATGTCCCAAGTTAAATTCAATATATCTCAAGTTAAATTCTTCATGTCTCAAGTTCAAATCAGCATGTCCTCAATAAATTCACCAGGTCTCTAGTTAAATTCTTCATGTCTCCGGTTAAATTCAACATGTGCCCAGTTAACTTTTTCATGTCCAGAGTTAAATTCAACATGTCCCGAGTTAAATTCTTCACGTCCTTTGGTTTAACATTAACTAAATTCTTCAGTTCAATTTAACATGATCCCAATTAAATTCAACATGTTCCCAATTAAATTCTTCATGTCCCTAGTTCAATTCTAAGTTCAATTCAACATGTCTCCAGTTAAATTCAACACGTTTCCATGTAAATTCTACATGTCCCAAGTCCAATTCAACATGTCCCCAGTTCAGTTCAACATGTCCCCAGTTGAATTCTTCATGTCCCCAGTTAAATTTTTTGTGTCCCCTGTAAAATTCAACTTATCAACAGTTAAATTCTTCGTGTCCTTAGTTAAAATTTCATTTCCCCAGTTAAATTCAAAATGTCCCAAGTTCAATAAAACATATCCCCAGTTAAATTCAACATATCCCCAGTTCAATTCAACATGTTCCAAGTTCAATTCAACATATCCCCAGTTAAACTCTTAATGTCCCAATTTACATTCTGTATATCCCATGTTCAATTCAATATGTCCCCAGTTAAATTTTTCATGTCCCCAGTTACATTATTCATGTCCGCAGTTCAATTCAACATATCCCCAATTAAATTCTTCATGTCCCCAGTTACATTATTTATGTCCCCAGTTCAATTTAATATGTCCCCAGTTAAATTATTCATGTCCCCAGTTACCTTCTTCATGTCCCAAGTTAAATTCAACATGTCACCAGTTAAATTCTTCATGTCCCCAGTTCAATTCAACATGTCCCTTGTTAAATTCTTCATGTCTTAAGTAAATTTTTTCATGTCCTCAGTTAAATTCTTCATACCCCCAGTTAAATTGAACATGTCCCTAGTTAAATACAACATGTCCCGATTTAAATTTTTAATGTCCCAATTTAAATTCTTCCTGTCCCCAGTTCAAATTAAAATGTCTCCTATTAAATTTTTCATGTTCCAAGTTCAATTCAACATGTCCCATGTTCAATTCAACATATCCCCAGTCTTCCTGTCCCGAGTTAAATTCTTCGTGTCTAAAGTTATATTCAACATATTCCCAGTTAAATTCTTCATGTCCCTAGTTCAATTCAACATGTCGACAGTTATATTTTTCATGTCCTCAGTTCAATTCAACATGTCCCAATTTAAATTCAACATGTGTCCAGTTAAATTCTTCAAGTCCCCAGATCAATTCAACATGTCCCCCGTCAAATTCAATATGTCCCCAGTTGAATTCTTCAAGTCCCTTGTTCAATTCTTCATGTTTTCAGTTAAATTCAACATGTCCCAGTTTAATTGTTCATGTTCTTTGTTCAATTTAATATATCCCCATTTAAATTCAACATGTCCCAAATTCAATTCAAAACGTCCTGAGTGAAATCCTTCATGTCTCCAGTTACATTTTTCATATCCCCACTTCAATTGAAAATAAAGCCAGTAAAATTCATCATGTCCTTAATTCAATTAAATATATCCCCATTTAAATTCAATATGTCCCCAGTTGCATTCTTCATGTTCAATTAGCCCAACTCAATTAAAACAAGTCCCAAGTTAAATTTTTCATGTCCTCAGTTCAATTCAACATCTCTCTAGTTAAATTCTTCATGTCCCCAGTACAATTCAACATGTTCCCAGTTAAATGCTTCATGTCCCCAGTTCAATTCAACATATCCCCAGTTAAACTCAACATGTCTCCAATTCAGTTCAACACGTCCAGAGTTAAATTCTTCATCTCCCCAGTTAGTTTCTTCATGTCCCCCTTTGAACTCAACATAATCCCATGTAAATTCAATGTGTCCCAAGTTATTTCTTCATGTCAGCAGTTAAATTCGACATACCCCCGGTTTAATTCTTCATGTCACCAGTTATATTCAACATGTTCCTAGTTAAATTCTACATGTCCCTAGTTAAATACTTCATGTCCCGAGCTCAATTCAACAAGTTTTCAGCTAAATTCTTCATGCCTCCAGTTTAATTCAACATATCCCTCAGTTAAATTCAGCGTTTTCCCAGCTTAACTCTTCAAGTCTCCAGTTCGATTCAACATTTTCCCAGCTAAAGTTTTCATGCCCAAGTTAATTTCTTCATGTCCCTGGTTAAATTCGAAATATCCCAAGTTAAATTCAACTTTTCCCCAGTTAATTCTTCAGATTCCCAGTTAAATTCTAGTTGTCCCCACTAAATTTTCATCATATCTATAGTTTAGTTCTTCATGTCCCCAGTTCAATTCTGCATGTGCCCAGTTAAAATTTTCATCTCCTCAGTTTGAATCTTCATATCCCCAGTTGAATTCAACATAATCCCAGTACAAGCCAACATGTCCTAAGTCAAATTCTTCATGTTCACAGTTAAATTCTTCATGCACCAGTTCAATTTATCATGTCCCCAATTCATTTACACATATCCCGAGTTAAATTCAACATGTCCCCAGTTAAATTCTTCATGTCCCTAATTACTTTCAACATATCACTATTAAATTTCAACATGTCCCCAGTTCTATTCTTCATATCCCCAGTTCAATTTGAAATGTCCCCACTTAGATTCAACATGTCCCAAGATAACTTCAGCATGTCCCCAGTTAAATTTTTCATGTCCCCAGTTAAATTCAACGTGTCTCCAATCAAATTCTACACGTCCCCAGTTCAATTCATTAGGTCTCTAGTTATATTCTTCATGTCTCCAGTTCAGTTCAACATGTTCCCAGTTAAATTCAGCGTGTCCCAAATTAAGTTCTTCATTTCCCCAGTTAAATTGAACATGGTCCCAGCAAAATTCTTCATGCCCCAGGTTAATTTCTTCATGTCCCCAGTCAAATTCAGCATGTCCCAAGTTAAATTCAAAATGTCCCCAGTTAAATTCTTCATATCCCCAGTTCAATTCATCATGTCCCAAGTTAAATTTTGATGTCCCGAGTTAACTTCAATATATCCCAAGCTCAATTCAACATGTTCCAAGTTAAAGTCTTCGTGTCCCCAGTTTAATTAAACATGTCCCCAGTTAAATTCAAAATGTATTCGATTCAATTCAACATGTCCCAAGCTAAATTCTTCATGTCCCTAGTTCAATTCAACTTGTCCCCAGTTAAATTCTTCAAATCCTCTGTTAAATTAAACATGTCCCCAGTTAAATTCTTCATGTCCTCAGTTCAATTCAAAAATGTCACCAGTTAAATTCTTCATGTCCCTAGTTCAATTCAATATGTTCCCAGTTAAATTCTTCATATCCCCAGTTAAATTGAACATGTCCCCAGTTCAATCTTTATGTCCCCCTTAAATTCAACATGTACCCAGTTAAATTTTTCATGTCACCAGTTAAATTCAGCTTGTCCCTAGTTAAATTTTTCATGTCCCCAGATAAATTCAACATGTCCTAAGTGCAATACACTATGTCCCCAGTTAAAGTCTTCGCGTCCCCGGGTAAATTCAACATGTTAACAGTTTAATTGTTTATGTCCCGAGTTCAATCTTTATGTCCCCAGTTAAATTTTTTATGTCCCCACTTAAATTCTTCATGTCCCCAGTTAAACTCATCATATCTCCAGTTGAGTTCAATATGTACCAAGTTATTTCCAACATGTTAAAATATAAAATTCTTCATGTCCCCAGTTAATTTATACATATCCCCAGTTAAATTCTGCAAGTCTCCAGTTCAACTCTTCATGTCTCCGATTTAACTCAACTTGTCCCAAAGCTAAAGTCTTCGTGTCCCCACATAAATTCTTCATGTCCCTGGTTAAATTCAACTTGTCCCGAGTTAAATTCAACATGTCCCAAGTTAAATTCATCATAGATTCATTTAAATTCAATTTGTCCCCAGTTAAATTCAACATATTTCCAGTTAAATTCTTCTTGTCCCCAGCTAGATTCTTCATGTCCCAGTTTAATTCAACATCTCCTCTGTTCAATTCTTCATATCCCAAGTCAAATTCATCATGACCCTTGTTAAATTCATCATGTCCTCAGTTCAATTCCTAATGTCCCAAGTGATATCCCAGTTCAATTAGGCATGTCCCCAGTTCAATCATCATGTTCCCTTTTAAATTCTTTATGTCCCCATTTAAATTCAACATGTTCCAAGTTCAATTAAACTTGTCCCTAGTTAAATTTTTCATGATCCCAGTTAAACTCAACATGTCCCCAGTAAAGTTCTTCATGTCCCCAGTTTAATTCAACATGAACGCAGTGAAATTCTTCATGTCCAAATTTCAATTCTTGATGTCCCTAGTTAAATTTTTCATGTCCTCAGTTAGATTTTTCATGTTTCCAGTTAAATTCAACGTATCTCCAGTTATATTCAATATGTCCCCATTTAAATTCTTCACATTCCCAGTAAAATTCAACATGTCCGCAGTTTAAGTTCTTCAAGTTTCCAGTTCACTTTTCATGTCCCCGGTTAAACTCAACATGTCCCACAGTTAAATTCTTCATGTCCCTTGTTAATTTCATTATGTCCCTGGTTAAATTCAACATGTTCCAAGTTAAATTCAACATGTCCCCAATTAAGTTCATCATCTACTCAGTTAAATTCATATTTCCCCAGTTAAATTCGACATATCTCAAGTTAAATTCTTCTTGTTCCCATTTCGATTTTCATGTCCAAAGTTGAATTCAACATCTCCCCACTTAAATTCTTCATGTCCCCTGTTCAATTCCTTATGTATCAAGTGACGACCGGGACACTCAAAGAGAAATTACAGACTGGGACACCGGGACACAAATGACGACTGGGACGCGTGTCTCGACTGACGTGATGTTTGTGTGTCGACTGACGTCATGTTTGTCGACTATAAATGACGACCGGGACTAAGGGACACAACTACAACGGGGACGCCGGGGGGCACAGGGGGATATATAAGTGACGATGGGGACACAGGGATTGTTTGATTAGCAATCACTATCAACAAAGCTCAAGGGCAATCATTAGAATAATGTGGTACAGATCTGAATACGGATTGTTTTTCCCGTGGACAATTATATGTTGCATGTTCAAAAGTCGGTAAACCTGACAATCTATTTATATGTACAGGCAATTTACGCTATGACGGTCATGTATGAGAATCTAAGCATGAAAGTTTGTCTCTCCTGTATCTTGAAGATGCACGTAAAAACATTCAATCTCTATTGCTTGAACAAAAATCTATGCTGCTTGGACAGGGTTAAAACTTTCCAGTTTCACGTCAGGTCCAAGGATCTTCATCCTTTTTATCGCAATTTCCTAGCTATCAACGCAAATCAGAGCCATTATTTTCTCTTAGACCAAGCTACGAGCGAGATTTCGTAAAACACGAATATGAATACGGATTTCCGTACTATATTGAAGACACTAGTCACATCTATCCTTACGAGCTAAAAGATACTATCCCTATACCAACAACAACAGAAACAGGACATTTGAAAAAGTACTACTTGCTGAAAATTGGTTCACAACAAAATTCAATGAAAAGAACACAAAAGGAACAGAAACACGCTAACAAGAACAATGACACTGAAGACAGTGACTCCAACAAACAACCTTCTGAGGAGATGCGCAATAATCAAAGTGAATTTGCTACAAGTAACATATCAGCTACGAGGGTCTTAGGAAGGAAAAAAGGAGTTAATAATAACGACGAACATGATGTGGAGGAATATAATGAGGTTTCAAGAAGTGAACAAAGAAGTCGGAGATATTACAGGGAACAAATGTATATTGATTCAGAAAATGAACGAAGAAGTCGGAGAAATGACCCAAAAAAGGTTGTAGAAAAGCAAAAAGCAGTTAACAGGGATGATTAATATGAGCTGGAGGAGTATAGTGTTGATTTAAAAGGTGAACGAAGAGGCCAGAAAAATGACAGGGACCAAATGTATATTGATTCAGAAAGCGAACGAAGAAACAAGAGAAATTACACAAAAAATGTTGTAGGAAAGAAAAAGCAGTTAAGAATGATGATGAACATGAGCTGGACTTTCTAATGTTTGCAGTGATTATTTATATATTATTATTTTCTTCTAAAAGATTTGAATATTTTTTTCCCCATTTTCCTTCCAAGGGACTTGCCTCTTTCCTTACTTGATTTGCTCCAGGTTGGTTTCATTTTTCCAAGTAGCCCTTTATTTTTCTTGTCATCTTTCTATGATTTCTTTTTACTTTCCCTACTTCTTGATTAGTTCCTACCTAGTTTCATTCTTTAAAGTCACCCTTTACTTTTCCTGTCATTGTTTGATGATTTCTTACCCTTTTCCTAACCTCCTCATTTTCTCCTACTTTGTATCACTCTTTCAAGTAGCCTTTTACCTTTTTTGTCATCTTTTCATGAATTCTCGCCACTTTCCCTGCTCCTTGAGTTGCTTCTACTTAGTTTCATTCTTTCTAGTAGATTTTTACCTTTCTTGTCATCTTTCGGTGGTTTCTCCGTCTTGCTACTTTTTCTAGCTTCATCTTTCTTTTTAAAATCGTTAATTGAATTGGGTTGTTTCATAGATTTCATTTTGTTTGGTCTAATATCTTTAGATGGCTTCTTATCTTTCGGCTGTTTACTTTTAACATTCTCAGACGAATAAGATGTTGTATTTTTCTCTTTTTCTGTTTTACCACCTTTCTGGGTATTATTTCTCTTTTTAGTTTTGTTTCTCTCTTTAGAATTTCTATCTTTAGCTTTTCTCTCTTTAGAGTTTCTCTCTTTAAAATTTCTCTCTGGCTTTTTCTTTTATCTTCTGATTTCTCTGATGATAACTTTCTGTTCCTTTCTTTTTTTATACCTTCATCTGCTTTGTCTCTTTGAGTGTCCCGGTCGTCATTTATATTCCCTGTGTCCCGGTCGTCATTTGTGTCCCGGTGTCTCGGTCTGTAATTTCTATTCGAACAATGCCTGTGTCCCGGTCGTCATTTATATATCCCGCCTGTTCCCCCGGCGTCCCCGTTGTAGTTTTGTCCCTGTGTCCCGGTCGTTATTTATATTCCCTGTGTCCCAGTCGTGATTTGTGTCTGGGTGTCCCAGTCTGTAATTACTCTTTGAGGTTACCGGTCGTCATTTATATTCCCTGTGTCCCGGTCGTCATTTGTGTCCCGGTATGTAATTTCATCAGTTGACAAACATAACCTCAGTCGACAAACAACTTCATGATGCATACAGCTCAATCCTTATAACGACGTCAGTCGACAAACATGACGTCAGTCGAAACACAAACATGACGTCACTCGACACACACACACACAGACAACTTATTTATTTATATATATATATATATATACATATATATATATATATATATATATATATATATATATATATATATATATATATATATATATATATATATATATATATATATATATATATAGATAGATATGTAGACTGTCTTCTAATCGTAACCCTTATCTATATATATAAAAATAAGTTGTCTTCTACATATATATAAATAAGTTGTCTGTGTGTCTGTGTGTCGAGTGACGTCACTGTCCGCATATGACGTCTAAATTATTTCATCACATACCAATTCAAAAACAAATGTATTCAAGCCGAAGTAGCTCAGTTATATAACTATCTGTGTTGGCGCAGTGGGTTTGACCTTAGCGTGGTAATACGAGACCCAGAGATCGAACCATGCTGGAGGAATGCACTACAGGGCCGACGCAGGGACATTAGTAGTCAAGAAGTGTCGTTAATCCGATACAAATATAAATACAGTAGCTCAGTTGGTAAAGCGTTATGTTCCAGGGTCTAGGTCAGAGAAGTTCCAGGTTCGAAACTTGGCTTTAAAGAAGAAAAAAAACTAAAAAAGATAAAAACTACAAATAACTAAAAAGAAAATACTAAAAAAACTAAAAAGGCTAAAAAACTAAAAAAAAGCTAAAATAAGGGTAAAAAACTAAAAACTAAAAAAGTAAAAAAAAACTAAAAAAACTAAATAAAGGTAAAAATTACAAATAAACTAAAAAGAAAAAAACTAAAAAATAATAAAAAAACTAAAATAACTAAAAACTGAAAAAGAAAAAAAAACTACAAAAAGGACAAAAACTGACAAATAAAGGAGAAAAAGAAAACGAAAAAAATAAAAATAAAAAAGGTAAATGTATTCAAGCCGAAGTAGCTGAGTTGGTAAAGCGTTATGTTCCAGGTTCTAGGTCCGAGAGGCTCCAGGTTCAAACCTTGGCTTTAGCATTAATACAAAAGAAGAAAAAAACTAAAAAAGAAAAAAACTAAAAAAACTAAAAAACAGGTAAAAAATACTAAAAAACCTAAAAAGCTAAAAAACTAAAAAAGAAACTAAAAAAAAATGTAAAAAACTAAAAAAACTAAAAAATGGTAAAAACAGCAAAAAAACTAAAAAGAAAAAAAAAACTAAAAACTAATAAAAAACTAAAAACTGAAAAAGAAAAAAAAACTAAAAAAGGAAAAAAACTGAAAAATAAAGGAGAAAAAGAAAACTAAAAAAATAAAAATTAAAAAAAAGGGAATATAAATGACGACCGGGACACTCAAAGAGAAATTACAGACTGGGACACCGGGACACAAATGACGACTGGGACGTGTGTGTCGACTGACGTGATGTTTGTGTGTCGACTGACGTCATGTTTGTCGACTATAAATGACGACCGGGACTAAGGGACACAACTACAACGGGGACGCCGGGGGGCACAGGGGGATACATAAATGACGATGGGGACACAGGGAATGTTTGATTAGCAATCACCATCAACAAAGCTCAAGGGCAATCATTAGAATAATGAGGTATAGATCTGAATACGGATTGTTTTTCCCATGGACAATTAAATGTTGCATGTTCAAAAGTCGGTAAACTTGACAATCTATTTATATGTACAGACAATGGGACAACGAAGAATGTTGTATATTCACAAGTTTTACGTAGTTAAAAACATATATATATATATATATATATATATATATATATATATATATATATATATATATATATATATATATATATATATATATATATATATATATATATATATAAATAAGTTTTCTGTCTGTGTGTCTGTCTGTGGATCAGGTGACGTCATGTTTCTGTGTTGACTGACGTCATGAAATTAGTTGTCGTCATTTTTGCTTTGACGGTGACGTCATTCAAGATATTTAAGACATATGTTCACGTAGAAATCTATTAATGTTTAAGTTTACAATGACTGATGAACTTACCATGGCAAAAGCCGATGAAGATGCTCAAAGAGTCTATGCCAAAAAACTTGCTGCTGATAGAGAAAGTCAGAAAAGAAAGCGTGCCGAGGAATCAAAAGAACAGCAAGGAAACAGGCTTGAGGCTGATAGAGAAAGAAAGAACAGAAAGCGTGCCGAGGAATCAAAAGAACAGCAAGGAAACAGGCTTGAGGCTGATAGAGAAAGAAAGAACAGAAAGCGTGCCGAGGAATCAAAAGAACAGCAAGGAAACAGGTTTGAGGCTGATAGAGAAAAAAAGAACAGAAAGCGTGCCGAGGAACTACCAGAGCAACGCGGAAGTAGACTTGCTGCTAAAAGAGAAAGTGAAAAAAGAAGGCGTGCCGAGGAATTACAAGAACAGCAAGAAATCAGGCTTGCTGCTGATAGAGAAAGTAAGAAAAGAAAGCGTGCCGAGGAATCAGAGCAACCTGAAAGTTATCGCCTGGCATTCAGGTACAACCCAGTCGATGATTATAGCTTGAGTAGATGTGTTCAAATTGGGACATTGTCTAAAATTTGTCCCTATTGCAAGGCCTTGAAATTCAATGGTGAAACAATGGGAATGTGTTGCGCCTCAGGAAAAGTTAAACTCCCTCTATTGGCTGCACCACCAGAGCCATTGAAGACGAATGAATGCTTGCCTGAAAAATTCTAATTTTATGGGCACACGTAAAAATATTAAAATTAACTACAAATATGCGTGTCCGATTGCAAAACGATGACTCTGGTCAAACATTTTCAGATCAATTGCTGACAATTTGAAACGGAAAGCTCCCAGTAGACTCAATATCAGGACGTATACAACTACCTGCTGATTTCTGTAATTTAGTGACGTCCAAAAATGAATTGATTGAAAAAGTATTTCCGAATATTCTAAAAAATTATCAAATAATAAATGGCTAAGTGAAAGAGCGATTCTCGCACCCAAAAATATAGACGTCCACGAAATCAACAATATTGTTTTGACCAAGATTCGAGACCAGGCAGTCGTTTACAAGTCAGTCGACACAGTTTTGGAACCAAATGAAGCGGTTAATTATCCATCTGAATTTTTAAATTCCATAGATCTTTCAGGGTTTCCACCACACGTGCTACAACTAAAAATAGGCGTACCAATAATACTTTTAAGAAATATAAACCCACCAAAGCTTTGCAATGGCACTCAACTTGCCGTAAAAAAAAACAATGGAAAACCTAATAGAGGCCACAATCTTGACAGGGCCTTTTGAGGGTGAGGCTGTTCTTATTCCTCGCATTCCCATGATTCCAACGGATCGACCTTTTCAATTTAAAAGATTGCAATTCCCAATTCGATTAGAATTTGCAATCACCATTAACAAAGCTCAAGGTCAATCATTAGAAAAATGTGGTATAGATCTTAATACTGATTGTTTTTCCCATGGACAATTGTACGTTGCATGTTCGAGGGTCGGTAAACCTGACAATCTATTTATATGCAGCGACAATTGGTCAGCGAAGAATGTTGTATATTCGCAATTTTTACGTAGTTTAACTCCTGCAGACGAAATGAATGCTTGCCTAAAAAATTCTAATTTATGGGCACACGTAAAAATATTAAAATTAACTACAAATATGCGTGTCCGATTGCAAAACGATGACTCTGGTCAAACAGTAGACTCAATTTCAGGACGTATACAACTACCTGCTGATTTCTGTAATTTAGTGACGTCCAAAATTGAATTGATTGAAAAAGTATTTCCGAATATTCTAAAAAATTATAAAAATAATAAATGGCTAAGTGAAAGAGCGATTCTCGCACCCAAAAATATAGACGTCCACGAAATCAACAATATTGTTTTGACCAAGATTCGAGACCAGGCAGTCCTTTACAAGTCAGTCGACACAGTTTTGGAACCAAATGAAGCGGTTAATTATCCATCTGAATTTTTAAATTCCATAGATCCTTCAGGGTTTCCACCACACGTGCTACAACTAAAAATAGGCGTACCAATAATACTTTTAAGAAATATCAACCCACCAAAGCTTTGCAATGGCACGCGACTTGCCGTAAAAAAAACAATGGAAAACCTAATAGAGGCCACAATCTTGACAGGGCCTTATGAGGGTGAGGCTGTTCTTATTGCTCACATTCCCATGATTCCAACGGATCTGATTTTTCAATTTAAAAGATTGCAATTCCCAATTCGATTAGTATTTACAATCACCATTAACAAAGCTCAAGGTCAATCATTAGAAAAATGTGGTATAGATCTTAATACTGATTGTTTTTCCCATGGACAATTGTACGTTGCATGTTCGAGGGTCGGTAAACCTGACAATGTATTTATATGCAGCGACAATTGGACAGCGAAGAATGTTGTATATTCGCAAGTTTTATGCAGTTAATTTGTATTGTATCTATCTATCTATCTATCTATATAAAAACGAGTTGTGTGGATGCATGTTTGTTTGTTTGTAAAAAGAGCGTTTGCATATGACGTCATTATTAGTACATACGGCTTTGTATATGCACAGACAACGGGAAAGCCAAGAATGTTGTTTATTCGCAATTTTTACGTAGTTTGAAACACATATATAAATCTATCTATATTCACAGGTGGGACACAGGGACACAACTACAATGGCGCATAACTAATATGGCGCATGACGACTTATGCGCGCGGGGGGGCTTGGGGGGGCGCGAAGCGCCCCACCAACAAGGTGTTGGGATGGCGCGAAGCGCCACTCACCTAGTTTGTGGGGGCGCTTCGCGCCCACCCCCCAATCCCCCCGCGCGCGTAAGTCGTTACGCGCCATATTAGTTACGCGCCATTGTAGTTGTATCCCTATGTCCCACCTGTGAATATATATATATATATATATATATATATATATATATATATATATATATATATATATATATATATATATATATATATATATATATAATATATATATATATATATATATATATATATATATATATATATATATATATATATATATATATATATATATATATATATAATATATATATATGTTTTTAACTACGCAAAACTTGCGAATATACAACATTCTTTGCTGTCCCATTGTCTGTGCATATAAATAGATTGTCAGGTTTACCGACTCTTGAACATGCAACATATAATGGTCCATGGGAAAACAATCCGTATTCAGATCTATACCTCATGATTCTAATGATTGCCCTTGAGCTTTGTTGATGGTGATTGCTAATCGACGATTCCCTGTGTCGCCGTCGTCATTTATATATCCCCGTGTGCCCCCCGGTGTCCCGGTCGTCATTTATATTCCATGTGTTCCGGTCGTCATTTATGTCCCGGTGTCCCAGTCTGTGAATTCTCTTTGAGGGTCCCGGGCGTCATTGATATTCCTTGTGTCCCGTTGTCCCGGTCGTCTTTCGTGTCCCGGTGTCCCAGTCTGTATATACATTCGTTTTTGAATTGGTCTTTTTTTTAGGTTTTAGTTTTCTGCCTTTTTTTTAGTTTTTTTTAGTTATACCTCATGATTCTAATGATTGCCCTTGAGCTTTGTTGATGGTGATTGCTAATCGAACATTCTCTGTGTCCCCATTGTCATTTATATATCCCCCTGTGCCCCCCAGCGTCCCCGTTGTAGTTGTGTCCCTGTGTCCCGGTCGTCATTTATATTCCCTGTGTCCCCGTCGTCATTTGTATTCCGGTGTCCCAGTCTGTATATACATTCGTTTTTGAAATGGTATATGATGAAATAAATTTTTGTATTTTTCCCCTTTTTTTCTTTTTAGTTTTTTTTTGGTTTTTACATCTTTTTAGTTTTTTTAGTTTTTTTTCCCCTTTTTTTTTAGTCTTTTTTTTATTTTTATTTTTTTAGTTTCGTTTTTCTCCTTTATTTTTCTTTTTGTTTCCTTTTTTTAGTTTTTTAACATGACGTCAGCAGACACAGAAACATGACGTCACCTGATCCACAGACAGACAGACAGACAACTTATATATATATATATATATATATATATATATATATATATATATATATATATATATATATATATATATATATATATATATATATATATATATATATATATATATATATATATATACTAGCTGTTGGGTTGGCGCTTCGCGCCACCCCAACACCTAGTTGGTGGGGTGCTTCGCGCCCCCCAAGCCCCCCCTTGCGCGTAAGTCGTTACGCGACATATTAGTTACGCGCCATTGTAGTTGTGTCCCTGTGTCCCACCTGTGAATATAGATAGATTTATATGTGTTTCAAACTACGTAAAAATTGCGAATATACAACATTCTTGGCTTTCCCATTGTCTGTGCATATAGAAAGCCGTATGTACTAATAATGACGTCATATGCAAACGCTCTTTTTACAAACAAACAAACATGCATACACACAATTCGTTTTTATATAGATAGATAGATAGATAGATACAATACAAATTAATGTGCGTAAAACTTGCGAATTTACAACATTCTTCGTTGTCCAATTGTCGCTGCATATAAATAGATTGGCAGGTTTACCGACCCTCGAACATGCAACGTACAATTGTCCATGGGAAAAACAATCAGTATTAAGATCTATACCACATTTTCCTAATGATTGACCTTGAGCTTTGTTAATGGTGATTGCAAATGCTAATCGAATTGGGAATTGCAATCTTTTAAATTGAAAAGGCAGATCCGTTGGAATCATGGGAATGCGAGGAATAAGAACAGCCTCACCCTCAAAAGGCCCTGTCAATATTTTGGCCTCTATTAGGTTTTCCATTGTTTTTTTTTACGGCAAGTCGCGTGCCATTGCAAAGCTTTGGTGGGTTGATATTTCTTAAAAGTATTATTTGTACGCCTATTTTTAGTTGTAGCACGTGTGGTGGAAATCCTGAAAGATCCACGGAATTTAAAAATTCAGATGGATAATTAACCGCTTCATTTGGTTCCAAAACTGTGTCAACTGACTTGTAAAGGACTGCCTGGTCTCGAATCTTGGTCAATACAATATTGTTGATTTCGTGAACGTCTATATTTTTGGGTGCGAGAATCGCTCTTTCACTTAGCCATTTATTATTTTTATAATTTTTTAGAATATTCGGAAATACTTTTTCAATCAATTCATTTTTGGACGTTACTAAATTACAGAAATCAGCAGGTAGTTGTATACATTCTGAAATTGAGTCTACTGGGAGCTTTCCGTTTCCAATTGCCAGCAATTGATCTGAAAATGTTTTACCAGAGTCATCGTTTTGCAATCGGACACGCATATTTGTAGTTAATTTTAATGTTTTTACGAGTGCCCATAAATTAGAATTTTTCAGGCAAGCATTCATTTCGTCTGCAGGAGTTGATCTAGGTATTATAGGTAATGTTTGCCTGAAATCTCCCGCAAGCAATATTAATGTGCTGCCAAAGGGTTTTCGACTTCCCTTGCAAATCTTTCAAGCATTGATCCAGGGGCATATTTTCAAAATCTCAGGAGAAGTTATGGATTATATTTTATTTTTTTTGAAAATGTTAAGGGGGTATTGAAATCAATCAAAAGATAATCTGTATATCCAGATGATCATAAGTCCAAATGACCTTAATTCTACACCACACAATGCATAAGAGATTTTAAAGATTCACAGCTAAAGAGGACTGAACTTTCCCTCTCTGTTTCTGTGAGAAATGACATTTTAGTTTAAAAATTTTCTCTTTCCTTCTCTTTCCTTCCAAATCATAGTTGCAGCACCTGCTGCAAGTGTGTTATGTTTTGCTGCAGTTATACTGTGTTACATGCTGCAGTTATGATCATAACTGACTATTTAAAAAGCCTGTGAGCGTATGCTTATGGATAAATTCATTGCTGATAGAAAACGTGATTTGGAATTATTCCAAAACCATAAGTTTTTATTCATGCGAATATAAAAAAAAATGCAAGTAGATTTAAGACAGAGAAATTGTACTCAACTGAGCACTCTCATTTGAAGCTACCTATATCATTAGTAAAGTATACATACAAAAAATTCATATATACAAAAAAGTTCTCCCCGAAGAAGAGGGAAGACCCGAATGGACGTCTTTAGTTGACTTCAGAGATATTATGGGAGACATCTATGAATGTATAAGAGATGGTAATTTTCTATGTTTCTTTATTGACACAGCATTTGAGGCCTCAGAAACTTTGAAAAAAAGATATAAGTTTTACATGGGTGGACATCAAAACATCTTAAACGAGAAAATATTTCTATGGCACGTAAATGAATATGAAAAAAATTATAATCTGTACCGTCGAAAGTCAATATATGCAGTTGATGAGTTTTGACTAAAACTGACCTTATTAGCCAATGAATGGTGTCTCTCGTTTCTTTATGCTAATGGGCAACTGTCCCCCGCAGAAGAACGAAAAGACGAGAAGCGAAAGGTTACTAAGGCAATTTACGCTATGACGGTCATGTATGAGAATTTAAGCATGAAAGTTTGTCTCTCCTGTATCTTGAAGATGCACGTAAAAAACATTGAATCTCTATTGCTTGAACAAAAATCTATGCTGCTTGGACAGGGTTAAAACTTTCCAGTTTCACGTCAGGTCCAAGGATCTTCATCCTTTTCATCGCAATTTCCTAGCTATCAACGCAAATCAGAGCCATTATTTTCTCTTAGACCAAGCTACGAGCGAGATTTCGTAAAAGACGAATATGAATACGAATTTCCGTACTATATTGAAGATTAAGTAAAAAAAATAGTTTTTTTAACTGAAAGTAAGGAGCGACATTAAAACTTAAAACGAACAGAAATTAATCCGTATATGAAATGGGTTGTCCCCTCCGCAGTCCCACGCTCTTTACGCTAAAGTTTGACTCTTTGCCACAATTCTACTTTTTAAAACAACTAAAAACTTCAGCGTAAAGAGCGTGGGACTGCGGAGGGGACAACCCATTTCATATACGGAGCAATTTCTGTTCGTTTTAAGTTTTAATGTCGCTCCTTACTTTCAGTTACAAAAACTAGTTTTTTTTATTTAATTTCTGAACGTTTTTGAACCAATACATGTTTGATTTTGGCTATCCGCACATAAATTATTGAAATGAAATTAGTATATTAATTTTTTTTTGGCTAAATGGCTTTCTCTTAGTTTTGATCAGACGATTTTGAGAAATAAGGGGTGGGGAAGGAGGCCTAGCTGCCCTCCAATTTTTCGGTTACTTAAAAAGGCTACTAGAACTTTTAATAGTCAACGAACGTTTTTTTTTAGTAGAAAATATACGTAACTTAAGAATTAACTTACGTAACAAACTTTTATATTCTTATATTTGTATTATGTGTACGAGGGGGTTTGTACCCTCGTTAATACCTCGCTCTTTACACTAAATCGTAAGTTTTGTTCCAATTCTTTAAGAATGACCCCTGAATCAAATAGGCCGTAGAATAAATAGTTAAAATCACTAAAAATATTTTAGCATAAAGAGCGAGGTATTTATCTCCTCCTAAATACCTCGCTCTTTATGCTAAAGTATTTTTAGAACCCTTCATATGCGTAATAATCTCTGTTTGTTTTAAATTTCAATGCTATTCCTTACTTTCATTTGAAAAAACGTTTTCATGTTTATTTTTTCATTGTTTTTTTTTATAGTAATGCTAGAAAATCCTGCGCCCTTTTCATTGAATTTTTTTCCCCCATGGCATATTTCTCCAAGGAAAGATCCTCCCACATAGCCCCTTCCCTCAACCCTACCCCCAAAACCAAAAAAATCCCCCTGAAAACGTCTGTACACTTCCCAATAACCATTATTATATGTAAACACTGGTTGAAGTTTGTAACTTGCAACCCCTCCCGCAGGGACTGTGGGGGAGTAAGTCATCCCCAAAAACATAGTTATTAAGATTTTCGACTATGCCAAACAAAATGGCTATCTCAAAATTTTGATCCGCTGACTTTGGGAAAAAAATGAGCGTGGGAGGGGGCCTAGATGCCCTCCAATTTTTTTGGTCACTTAAAAAGGGCACTAGAACTTTTCAATTCCGTTAGAATGAGCCCTCTTGCGACATTCTAAGACCACTTGGTCGATACGATGACCCCTGGGGAAAAAAAAACAAAAACAAAAAAACAAACAAATAAACACGCACCCGTGATTTGTCTTCTGGCAAAAAATGCAAAATTCCACATTTTTGTAGATAGGAGCTTGAAACTTCTACAGTAGGGTTCTCTGATACGCTGAATCTAATGGAGTCATTTTCGTTAAGATCATACGACTTTTAGGGGGTGTTTCCTCCTATTTTCCTAAATAAGGCAAATTTTCTCAGGCTCGTAACTTTTGATGGCTAAGACTAAACTTGATGAAACTTATATGTTTAAAATCAGCATTAAAATGCGATTCTTTTGATGTAGCTATTTATATCAAAATTCAATATTTAGAGTTTTGGTTACTATTGAGCCGGATCGCTCCTCACTACAGTTCGTTACCACGAACTGTTTGATACTAGTCACATCTATCCTTACGAGCTAAAAGATACTATCCCTATGCGAACAACAACAGAAACAGGACATTTGAAAATCTACTACTTGCTGAAAATAAGTTCACAACAAAATTCAATGAAAAGAACACAAAAGGAACAGAAACACGCTAACAAGAACAATGACACTGAAGACAGTGACTCCAACAAACAACCTTCTGAGGAGATGCACAATAATCAAAGTGAATTTGCTACAAGTAACATATCAGCTACGAGGGTCTTAGGAAGGAAAAAAGGAGTTAATAATAACGATGAACATGATGTGGAGGAATATAGTGAGGTTTCAAGAAGTGAACAAAGAAGTCGGAGATATTACAGGGAACAAATGTATATTGATTCAGAAAATGCACGAAGAAGTCGGAGAAATGAACCAAAAAAGGTTGTAGAAAAGCAAAAAGCAGTTAACAGGGATGATTAATATGAGCTGGAGGAGTATAGTGTTGATTTAAAGGGTGAACGAAGAGGCCAGAAAAATGACAGGGACCAAATGTATATTGATTCAGAAAGCGAACGAAGAAGCAAGAGAAATTATACAAAAAAAGTTGTAGGAAAGAAAAAAGCAGTTAAGAATGATGATGAACATGAGCTGGACTTTCTAATGTTTGCAGTGATTATTTATATATTATTATTTTCTTCTAAGAGATTTGAATATTTTTTTCCCCATTTTCCTTCCAAGGGACTTGCCTCTTTCCTTACCTCTTGATTTGCTCCAAGTTGGTTTCATTTTTCCAAGTAGCCCTTTATTTTTTTTTGTCATATTTTTATGATTTCTTTTTACTTTCCCTACTTCTTGATTAGTTCCTACCTAGTTTCATTCTTTAAAGTCGCCCAAAACTTTTCCTGTCATTGTTTGATGATTTCTTACCCTTTTCCCAACCTCTTCATTTTCTCCTACTTTGTTTCATTCTTTCAAGTAGCCTTTTACTTTTTTTGTCATCTTTTCATGAATTCTCGCCACTTTCCCTGCTCCTTGAGTTGCTTCTACTTAGTTTCATTCTTTCTAGTAGATTTTTACCTTTCTTGTCATCTTTCGGTGGTTTCTCCGTCTTGCTACTTTTTCTAGCTTTCATCTTTCACCGTTGTTTTATAGATTTCATTTTGTTTGGTCTAATATCTTTAGATGGCTTCTTATCATTTGGCTGTTTACTTTTAACATTCTCAGACGAATAAGATGTTGTATTTTTCTCTTTTTCTGTTTTACCACCTTTCTGGGTATTATTTCTCTTTTTAGTTTTGTTTCTCTCTTTAGAATTTCTATCTTTAGCTTTTCTCTCTTTAGAGCTTCTCTCTTTTAAATTTCTCTCTGGCTTTTTCTTTTATCTTCTGATTTCTCTGATGATAATTTTCTGTTCCTTTCTTTTTTTATACCTTCATCTGCTTTGTCTCTTTGAGTGTCCCGGTCGTCATTTATATTCCCTGTGTCCCGGTCGTCATTTTTGTCCCGGTGTCTTGGTCTGTAATTTCTATTCGAACAATGCCTGTGTCCCGGTCGTCATTTATATATCCCGCCTGTTCCCCCGGCGTCCCCGTTGTAGTTTTGTCCCTGTGTCCCGGTCGTCATTTATATTCCCTATGTCCCAGTCGTGATTTGTGTCCGGGTGTCCCAGTCTGTAATTACTCTTTGAGGTTCCCGGTCGTCATTTATATTCCCTGTGTCCTGGTCGTCATTTGTGTCCCGGTATGTAATTTCATCAGTTGACAAACATGACGTCAGTCGACAAACAACTTCATGATGCATACAGCTCAATCCTTATAATGACGTCAATCGACAAACATGACGTCAGTCGAAACACAAACATAACGTCAATCGACACACACACACACAGACAACTTATCTATCTTCTATATATATAAAAATAAGTTGTCTGTGGATGTGTCTGTCAGGTGACGTCATGTTTATGTGCTGACTGACGTCATGAAGTTAGTTGTCGTCATTTTTTTATGACGGTGACGTCATTAAAGATATGTAAGACATGCGTTCACGTAGAAATCTATTAATGTTTAACTTTAAAATGACTGGTGAACTTACAATGGCAACAGCCGAGGAAGATGCTCAAAGAGTCTATGCCAAAAAACTTGCTGCTGATAGAGAAAGTAAGAAAAGAAAGCGTGCCGAGGAATCAAAAGAACAGCAAGGAAACAGGCTTGAGGCTGATAGAGAAAGAAAGAACAAAAAGCGTGCCGAGGAACTATCAGAGCAACGCGAAAGCAGACTTGCTGCTAAAAGAGAAAGTGGAAAAAGAAGGCGTTCCGAGGAACTACCAGAGCACCATGAAACCAGACTTGTTGCTAAAATAGAAAGTGAAAAAAGAAGGCGTGCCGAGGAATCACAAAAACAGCAAGAAATCAGGCTTGCTGCTGATAGAGAAAGTAAGAAAAGAAAGCATGCCGAGGAATCAGAGCAACCTGAAAGTTATCGCCTGGCATTCAGGTATAGCCCAGTCGATGATTATAGCTTGAGTAGATGTGTTCAAATCGGGACAATGTCTAAAATTTGTCCCTATTGCAAGGCCTTGAAATTCAATGGTGAAACAATGGGAATGTGTTGCGCCTCAGGAAAAGTTAAACTTCCTCTATTGGCTGCACCACCAGAGCCATTGAAGACTTTCCTTACTGGAACTACGTCAGAATCTAAGCGTTTTTTGTCAAAAATAAGAAAATACAACTCATGTTTCCAAATGACGTCGTTTGGAGCCCAAATCGAAAATCCAGATCAATTTATGTCTACTTTCAAAGTAAAAGGGCAAATTTATCATAGAGCAGGGTCCCTTCTACCATTCTCAGGCGAGAATCATAAATTTTTACAATTGTACTTCATCAGTGATGGAAATTCTGAATTGAATGCACGTTGCGAAATTTCTCCCAACGTTGAAAGGACAATCGTTTCCCAATTGCAACATCTTTTCCACGAAAATAATAATTTAGTGCGTCTGTTCAAAACAGCCATCGATTTGATGCCTACTGATACGCATAAAATTGTTATTTCCGCTGACAAAACGCCTCCTGGCCAACATGTGCGTAGATACAATGTCCAACTATCGACGAAGTGGCAATCGTTATGGTCGGTGATCAGTTTTTACCTCGATATATTATTCTTCATAAGTGAAACGCTCAGTTGTTAAGAATTGCTGAAACTCATCGATGCTACGATGCCCTAAAATATCCTATCATTTTTTGGGATGGAGCCGACGGCTATCACTTTAATATTAAATTGATGAATCCAGCCACTAACAAAGAAATGAATAAGAAATGCAGTGCAATGCATTATTATTCCTATAGACTAATGATTCGGCAGGATGAAGAAAATTATATTTTGAAATGCCGTGAATTGTTTCACCAATTCGTCGTTGATATGTATGCTAAAATTGAATCAGAACGTTTGCTATATATCCGCCTGAATCAGACCAAGCTCCGCTCTGAACAAACCATTTGGACTTATGATCATCTGGATATACAGATTATCTTTTGATTGATTTCAATACCCCCTTAACATTTTCAAAAAAAATTAAAATATAATCCATAACTTCTCCTGAGATTTTGAAAATATGCCCCTGGATCAATGCTTGAAAGATTTGCAAGGGAAGTCGAAAACCCTTTGGCAGCACATTAATATTGCTTGCGGGAGATTTCAGGCAAACATTACCTATAATACCTAGATCAACTCCTGCAGACGAAATGAATGCTTGCCTGAAAAATTCTAATTTATGGGCACACGTAAAAACATTAAAATTAACTACAAATATGCGTGTCCGATTGCAAAACGATGACTCTGGTCAAACATTTTCAGATCAATTGCTGGCAATTGGAAACGGAAAGCTCCCAGTAGACTCAATTTCAGGATGTATACAACTACCTGCTGATTTCTGTAATTTAGTAACGTCCAAAAATGAATTGATTGAAAAAGTATTTCCGAATATTCTAAAAAATTATAAAAATAATAAATGGCTAAGTGAAAGAGCGATTCTCGCACCCAAAAATATAGACGTTCACGAAATCAACAATATTGTATTGACCAAGATTCGAGACCAGGCAGTCCTTTACAAGTCAGTCGACACAGTTTTGGAACCAAATGAAGTGGTTAATTATCCATCTGAATTTTTAAATTCCGTAAAAATTTTGAATTTTTAAATTAAACATTTTTCCGTCCACGATCTTCTTACTATTAAGAATTTGTCTAAGAACGATTTTCTTATATACTTTTAAAGACCTCATCGTCATAACGAACATGACGACAACTAACTTCATTACGACATGACGACATGATGACATGACGTAACTCAAAAGTTGTGTGTCTGCTGCCCTAGTAGGTTCTTCAGTCATTTTACGATTAAATAGTTTTCCGTCCACGATCTTCTTACAATTAAAAATTTGTCTTTGAACGATTTTCTCAAATACTTTTAATGACGTCATCGTCATAACAAACATGACGACAACTAACTTCATGACAACATGACGACATGATGACATGACATCACTTGACAGACAGACAGACAGACATAACACACAAACAACTTATTTTTATATATAACTAGCTGTTGGGGTGGCGCTTCGCGCCACCCCAACACCTAGTTGGTGGGGCGCTTCGCGCCCCCCCAAGCCCCTCCGCGCGCGTAAGTCGTTACGCGCCATATTAGTTACGCACCATTGTAGTTGTGTCCCTGTGTCCAACCTGTGAATATAGATAGATTTATACATGTGTTTCAAACTACGTAAAAATTGCGAATATACAACATTTTTGGCTTTCCCACTACTGGGAGCTTTCCGTTTCCAATTGCCAGCAATTGATCTGAAAATGTTTGACCAGAGTCATCGTTTTGCAATTGGACACGCATATTTGTAGTTAGTTTTAATATTTTTACGTGTGCCCATAAATTAGAATTTTTCAGGCAAGCATTCATTTCGTCTGCAGGAGTTAAACTACGTAAAAATTGCGAATATACAACATTCTTGGCTTTCCCATTGTCTGTGTATATACAAAGCCGTATGTACAAATAATGACGTCATATGCAAACGCTCTTTTTACAAACAAACAAACATGCATACAAACAACTCGTTTTTATATATAGATAGATAGATAGATAGATAAAATACAAATTAACTGCGTAAAACTTGCGAATATACAACATTTTTCGCTGTCCAATTGTCGCTGCATATATATAGATTGTCAGGTTTACCGACCCTCGAACATGCAACGCACAATTGTCCATGGGAAAAACAATCAGTATTAAGATCTATACCTCATTTTTCTAATGATTGACCTTGAGCTTTATTAATGGTGATTGCAAATGCTAATCGAATTGGGAATTGCAATCTTTTAAATTGTAAAGGCAGATCCGTTGGAATCATGGGAATGCGAGGAATAAGAACAGCCTCACCCTCAAAAGGCCCTGTCAAGATTGTGGCCTCTATTAGGTTTTCCATTGTTTTTTTTTTACGGCAAGTCGCGTGCCATTGCAAAGCTTTGGTGGGTTGATATTTCTTAAAAGTATTATTGGTACGCCTATTTTTAGTTGTAGCACGTGTGGTGGAAACCCTGAAAGATCTATGGAATTTAAAAATTCAGATGGATAATTAACCGCTTCATTTGGTTCCAAAACTGTGTCGACTGACTTGTAAAGGACTGCCTGGTCTCGAATCTTGGTCAAAACAATATTGTTGATTTCGTGGACGTCTATATTTTTGGGTGCGAGAATCGCTCTTTCACTTAGCCATTTATTATTTTTATAATTTTTTGAATATTCGGAAATACTATTTCAATCAATTCATTTTTGGACGTCACTAAATTACAGAAATCAGCAGGTAGTTGTATACGTCCTGAAATTGAGTCTATCTTATTATAAATGTCTTTTTGTTCCGACGTTAACTTGGAAATGTTATTTTGTACATACGACAATAGATCATTCGTACTGTAGCTTTTTTCAGGATCCAATTCTACACATGTCGAAACAGCAGCGATACGGTTAGGTGAAGGCATTCCCAAATCCTGAAGAGGTTTGTTTGCCATACGTACGCACAAATCTTCTATAATAACTAAAGTGTATTTATAAATTTCTGATGTAAAATCAAAAGTCATATCTGACGTCTCTAACTGTTTTCGATGAAGTATATCTTCGGACATTTTTGACTTATATTTTTCCCATAACTCTGTAGGAGCTGATGGAGAGCAAGTTGTTAAAATGATGCCAAACAATGCACAAATTTGACTTGGGGTTGACGTTTCGCACTAATGGGGAATATGGAACAACCCACTGGTTATCTACTTCGATGGTGGTACCGTTGCCATTGTAGGTTCTTCAGTCATTTTACAATAAGAAATTTCTCTTTCAACGGTCTTCTTACAATTAAAAATTTGTCTTTGAACGATATTCTTAAATACCTGTGTCCTGGTCGTCATTTATTTTCCCTGTGTCCCGGTCGTCATTTGTGTCCCGGTATCCCAGTCTGTAATTTCTCTTTGAGTGTCCCGGTCGTTATTTATATTCCCTCTGTCCCGGTCGTCATTTGTGTCCCGGTCTGTAATTTCTCTTTGAGTGTTTTTTCTTTTTAGTATTTTTTAGTTTTTTACATATTTTCTTTTTTCAGTTTTCTTTTTCTTCTTTATTTTTCAGCTTCACTATGAAATACATATCGCCGAACCTTTGTTTTTTTAACTAAAATCTGGTAGGCATTGATGACCTTATCCAAGTCAAAATCCCAAACCCAATCATCATCGCTATAATTTTCAGTTTTGATATGTTTTGACTCTCGCTGTCCAGGTGGATCTTCATCTAACTGCGCGGTTTTGCGTTCTTTAGCCTCAAGCCTGTTTCCTTGCTGTTCTTTTGATTCCTCGGCACGCTTTCTTTTCTGACTTTCTCTATCAGCAGCAAGTTTTTTGGCATAGACTCTCTGAGCATCTTCATCGGCTTTTGCCATCGCGGTTTTGCGTTCTTTAGCCTCAAGCCTGTTTCCTTGCTGTTCTTTTGATTCCTCGGCACGCTTTCTTTTCTGACTTTCTCTATCAGCAGCAAGTTTTTTGGCATAGACTCTTTGAGCATCTTCATCGGCTTTTGCCATTGTAAGTTCATCAGTCATTTTAAACTTAAACATTAATAGATTTCTACGTGAACATATATGTCTTAAATATCTTTAATGACGTCACCGTCATAGCAAAAATGACGACAACTAACTTCATGACGTCAGCCGACACAGAAACATGACGTCACCTGATCCACAGACAGACACACAGACAGACAACTTATTTTTATATATATAGATAGATAAGGGTTATATGATATTGTTGTAAAAAATATGATACATTGACCTTGCGGTGCACTGAATGAAAAATCACCATGCGTGGCCAAAGGAATGGTAACGGCAATAACGGTCGTGTAACAGACGGACAGACACTACATTTTTAAATAATTAGACGATAGAAGATAGATAGACATAAAATCTATATATATAACATACTAGCTGTTAGTATGGTGCTTCGCGCCACACCAACACCTAGTTGTTCGGGGCGCTTCGCACCCCCCCCCCCAATTCCCCCCTCGCGCGTAAGTCTTTACACGCCATATTAGTTATTAGTGGCGCCAAGAGCCACCCCAACAGCTAGTTCTCAATAAATCTAACAAATCTTTCAAGATTATGTCAGCAATTTTTCACAATATTCTAAAACTAATCTTGAAAGCTCAATTAAAATCAAATCTTCTATTTCTTGGATTCCTTAGTAATGAATAATAATTGTAACTTAACATGATTTCTACTCTTTGATTCTGTTTCAAAATTTTTACTTCTTATTTTAGTACCCTTCCGTTTAGAAAAAATATATGATAATATTTGTAAAAATTTCTTCATTACTGGAATGAAAATACTACAATATGTTCGAATTCAAATGTATTACTTGTACTTGTGGCAGGAATCAGGCATTTCCACCTCGCCTGGCATAGATGATCTTAGAGACCTTCTTGGACCATGTTGCTCGATCTTGAGCCAGCTGCTCTGCAAAAGCGAGCCACTGTGTTGACCATCTGTGACCGAATTCTCTGAAACCCCCGATTGGTTCAAGGTCTGACTTGGACAGGTTCCACCAGTTCTTCCTCTTTCCTCCTTGACGTTTCTTCCAGTAGCTAATAGGTTCAACTAGAGATATTTGGGGAGGCAGGTACATTTTGTCCCCCAACATTTTGTCCCGAGCCAGATTTCCATCTTTCGGCTATGTAAGTTATATTTTTGGCACAGCATAGCTGTTTTTGCAAAACTAGATTTAAGAAATCCAAATTGTGTTTAATTTAACAAAAATTGGGAGTTATCAGCAATCGCAAAAATATTTTGTCTCTAAGAGCTGAACAGAACTGATATCTCTAAAAATTAGCGCGAATGAATATTTTTATAAAGAAATTGAAAAAGGCAGGCGCTTTTACGATTTTGTTTGAAACAAGTAAATTTTTTAAAACTTACCCTGTTTTCGACGTTCAAATACTTTATTTTTAGTATTCCACGTGTAATACGAAGGCACTTCAGTATACAGCAGTTTTTTTGCAAAAGAATCATTTTTGCAAAGCGAAAAAAAAGCTGTTAATGTTGTATCCGGTGGATTCAGGACTCTTTGTTGCACGTTGGTTTCCGAGAAATAAACACGTTGACCATTCTGTAAATTTACCGCTAAGTGAACAACAGCTGGACTACGTTCATGTATCGGAAATGAAAGAATTCGCCAAACAGCTCCATTACTGCTTATGTATCTTCCAGCCTGATATTGTACGATTTCGTCGAAATCTTTGATTTCGGGCTGCAAGCCAAAAACTGCCATGTCACTGCCTTTGTTGACGTATTTACATATGTATTTGATTGCCTTTACGGAGTTACAGTATTCAAAGTTTATGTGTGCATTAAATGTTTTTGATAATAATGGGGAATATGGAACAACCCACTGGTTATCTACTTCGATGGTGGTACCGTTGCCATTGTAGGTTCTTCAGTCATTTTACAATTAGAAATTTCTCTTTCAACGGTCTTCTTACAATTAAAAATTTGTCTTTGAACGATATTCTTAAATACCCGTGTCCTGGTCGTCATTTATATTCCCTGTGTCCCGGTCGTCATTTGTGTCCCGGTATCCCATTCTGTAATTTCTCCTTGAGTGTCCCGGTCATTATTTATATTCCCTGTGTCCCGGTCGTCATTTGTGTCCCGGTCTGTAATTTCTCTTTGAGTGTTTTTTCTTTTTAGTATTTTTTAGTTTTTTACATTTTTTCTTTTTTCAGTTTTCTTTTTCTTCTTTATTTTTCAGCTTCACTATGAAATACATATCGCCGAACCTTTGTTTTTTTTAACTAAAATCTGGTAGGCATTGATGACTTTATCCAAGTCAAGATCCCAAACCCAATCATCATCGCTATCATTTTCAGTTTTGATATGTTTTGACTCTCGCTGTCCAGGTGGATCTTCATCTAACTGCGCGGTTTTGCGTTCTTTAGCCTCAAGCCTGTTTCCTTGCTGTTCTTTTGATTCCTCGGCACGCTTTCTTTTCTGACTTTCTCTATCAGCAGTAAGTTTTTTGGCATAGACTCTTTGAGCATCTTCATCGGCTTTTGCCATTGTAAGTTCATCAGTCATTTTAAACTTAAACATTAATAGATTTCTACGTGAACATATATGTCTTAAATATCTTTAATGACGTCACCGTCTTAGCAAAAATGACGACAACTAACTTCATAACGCCAGTCGACACAGAAACATGGCGTCACCTGATCCACAGACAGACAACTTATTTTTATATATATAGATAGATATAATTCTAAAATTGCAAGGTAATTTTCTATTTTGAAATAAAAACTAAAAATTATTGCTCAGACAACATAAATATTTTTGATATTTACATAATAGCTTTAGTGGTTCTGGACTGAAAACTAAATATGCTAATCAAATTGGGAATTGCAATCTTTTAAGTTGAAAAGGCAGATCCATTGGAATCATGAGAATGCGTGGAATAAGAAAAGCCTCACCCTCAAAAGGCCCTGTCAAGATTGTTGCCTCTATTACGTTAAAACAGACATAACACGTCATTTGTGTCCCGGTCTGTAGTTTCGTTAGTCGACAAACATGACGTCAGACGGCAAACAACTTCATGACGACATACAGCTCAATCCTTATAATGACGTCAGTCGACAAACATGACGTCAGTCGACACACAAACATGACGTCAGTCGACAGACAGACAAACAACTTATTTTTATATATATAGATATATATATATATATATATATATTATATATATATATACTAGTTGTTGGGGTGGCGCTTCGCGCCACCCCAACACCTAGTTGGTGGGGCGCTTCGCACCCCCCCCCCCCAAGCCCCCCCGCGCGCATAAGTCGTTACGCGCCATATTAGTTACGCGCCGTTGTAGTTGTGTCCCACCTGTGAATAGAGACAGATATAAATATATATATGTTTTTAACTACGTAAAACATGCGAATATACAACATTCTTCGTTGTACCATTGTCTGTGCACATAAATAGATTGTCAGGTTTACTGACTCTTGAACATGCAACATATAATTGTCCATGGGAAAAACAATCCCTATTCAGATCTATACCTCATTATCCGTCCACGTCTTCTTACAATTAAGAATTTGTCTAAGAACGATTTTCTTATATACTTTTAAAGACCTCATCGTCATAACGAACATGACGACAACTAACTTCATTACGACATGACGACATGACGTAACTCGAAAGTTGTGTGTCTGTTGCCCTAGTAGGTTCTTCAGTCATTTTACGATTAAATAGTTTTCCGTCCACGATCTTCTTACAATTAAAAATTTGTCTTTGAACGATTTTCTTAAATACTTTTAATGACGTCATCGTCATAACAAACATGACGACAACTAACTTCATGACAACACGACGACATGATGACATGACATCACTTGACAGACAGACAGACAGACATAACACACAAACAACTTATTTTTATATATAATAAGGGTTATATGATATTGTTGTAAAAAATATGATACATGGACCTTGCGGTGCACTGAATGAAAAATCACCATGCATGGCCAAAGGAATGGTAACGCCAATAATGGTCATGTAACAGACGGACAGACACTACATTTTTAAATAATTAGACGATAGAAGATAGATAGACATAAAATCTATATATATAACATACTAGCTGTTAGTATGGTGCTTCGCGCCACACCAACACCTAGTTGTTCGGGGCGCTTCGCACCCCCCCCCCCCAATTCCCCCCTCGCGCGTAAGTCGTTACACGCCATATTAGTTATTAGTGGCGCCAAGAGCCACCCCAACAGCTAGTTCTCAATAAATCTAACAAATCTTTCAAGATTATGTCAATAATTTTTCACAATATTCTAAAACTAATCTTGAAAGCTCTATTAAAATCAAATCTTCTATTTCTTGGATTCCTTAGTAATGAATAATAATTGTAACTTAACATAATTTCTACTCTTTGATTCTGTTTCAAAATTTTTACTTCTTATTTTAGTACCCTTCCGCTTAGAAAAAATATATGATAATATTTGTAAAAATATCTTCATTACTGGAATGAAAATACTACAATATGTACGAATTCAAATGTATTACTTGTACTTGTGGCAGGAATCAGGCATTTCCACCTCGCCTGGCATAGATGATCTTAGAGACCTTCTTGGACCATGTTGCTCGATCTTGAGCCAGCTGCTCTGCAAAAGCGAGCCACTGTGTTGACCATCTGTGACCGAATTCTCTGAAACCCCCGATTGGTTCAAGGTCTGACTTGGACAGGTTCCACCAGTTCTTCCTCTTTCCTCCTTGACGTTTCTTCCAGTAGCTAATAGGTTCAACTAGAGATATTTGGGGAGGCAGGTACATTTTGTCCCCCAACATTTTGTCCCGAGCCAGATTTCCATCTTTCGGCTATGTAAGTTATATTTTTGGCACAGCATAGCTGTTTTTGCAAAACTAGATTTAAGAAATCCAAATTGTGTTTAATTTAACAAAAATTAGGAGTTATCAGCAATCGCAAAAATATTTTGTCTCTAAGAGCTGAACAGAACTGATATCTGTGAAAAATTAGCGCGAATGAATATTTTTATAAAGAAATTGAAAAAGGCAGGCGCTTTTACGATTTAGTTTGAAACAAGTAAATTTTTAATTATTTCAATTGAAAGAAGATGAATAATCTAAGAGAAGAGACTTATTTTGAACTTATTGGACAGGGTCAAAACTTTCCAGTTTTTTGTGAGGTTCAAGGATCTTCATCCTTTTTATTGCAATTTCCTAGCTATATACGAGTTTCTGAGCCATTATTTTCTCTTAGACCATGCTACGAGCGAGAGAGAGATGAGGAAAGGCAAGGTCCAGAAAAAACAGGAGAAAATGGAAATTTCCAAAAGCAAGGTGTGAAAACATTGGTGAATTATTTTGATAAACTGTCAATAATAAGAAAAGACAGAGATAAAGATGAAAAAAAAACAAATACAAAGAAAAAAGAAAAAAAAGATGAAAATATAGAAGACCACAACAAATCCAAGAGTCAGAAGGATAAAAAGTCCAAGGAAGTCAAAGCAGATGAAGGTACAAAAAAAAAAGGATGATAAGATCATCATCAGAGAAATCAGAAGATAAAAAAAAAGCCAGAGAGAGAAATTCTAAAGAGAGAAACTCTAAAGAGAGAAACAAAACTAAAAGGAGAAATAAAACCCAGAAAGGTAATAAAACCAAAAAAAAAAAATATATACAGCATCGAATTCGTCTGAAAATGTTAAACAGCCAAATGAAAAGAAGCCATTTAAAGATAGTAAACCAAAAAAAATGAATTCTATAAAACAAAGTAACTTAATTGACTATTTAAAAAAGAAAGATAAAGCTAGAAAAAGTAGCAAGACGCAAAAACCATCGCAAGATGTTAACAAAGTTACAGGTCTACTAGAAAAAATACAACTAAGTAGGAGCAACTCAAGAAGCAGGGAAAGTGGTGAGAATTCATCAATAGATGACAAAGCAGGTAAAGGGCTGCTTCAAAAAATAAAAAAAAGTAGGAGCAACTCAAGAAGCAGGGAAAGTGTTGAGAATTCATCAAAAGATGACAAAACAGGAAAAGGACTGCTTCTAACAATAAAACAAAGAAGGATAAAACGAAAATGATGGGAAAAGGGTAAGAAGTCATCGAACGATGACAGGAAAGGTGAAGGGCAACTTGAAAGAATGAAACTAGGTAGGAAAAAATCAAGAAGTAGGGAAAATAACAAGAAATCATCGAAAGCTAGCAAGAAATATAAAGGGCTGCTTGGAAAAATGAAACCAACATTGAGCAAATCAAGAAGTAGGGAAAGAGGCATGTGCCTTGGAAGCAAAATGGGGAAAAAATTATTTAAATCTTCTAGAAGAAAGTAATAATATAACAATAATCACTGCAAACATTATAAAGTTGAAAGTATACCCGATAAAAGACATTAAGAAACCACTATTGACAATCCCAGTTGTCTTTCTTCTTTATAAAACAATTTTCAACGTTATTTTAAATTTTTCAAAAAGAAATGTCAAATTATGAATGATTAAAATCGTTACTACTGTCTCTGTTTTTTTATGTAAAACTTAAATAGATGGTCTTCTAGTATTATTCCTTCGCAAGCCAAGTCTTTCTAAGAATTTTATTTTCCTGGTCAAATTTCCTGGTCAAATTTCCGTTGAAAAACAGTATTTTCAACTGAAAGCAAGGAGCAGCAACATAACTTAACAAAAGACAGAAATTATTCCATATATATATATATATATATATATATAGACTAGCTGTTGGGGTGGCGCTTCGCGCCACCCCAACACCTAGTTGGTGGGGGCGCTTCGCGCCCCCCCCCCCAAGCCCCCCCGCGCGAAAGTCGTTACGCGCCATATTAGTTACGCGCCATTGTAGTTGTGACCCTATGTCCCACCTGTGAATATATATATATATATATATATATATATATATATATATATATATATATATATATATATATATATATATATATATATATATATATATATATATATATATATATATATATATACATATATATATATATGTTTTTAACTACGTAAAACTTGCGAATATACAACATTCTTTGCTGTCCCATCGTCTGTGCATATAAATAGATTGTCAGGTTTACCGACTCTTGAACATGCAACGCATAATGGTCCATGGGAAAACAATCCGTATTCAGATCTATACCTCATGATTCTATTGATTGCCCTTGAGCTTTGTTGATGGTGATTGCTAATCGACCATTTCCTTTGTTGCCGTCGTCATTTATATATCTCCCTGTGCCCCCCGGCGTCCCTGTTGTAGTTGTGTCCCTGTGTCCGGGTCGTTATTTATATTCCCTGTGTCCCCGTCGTCATTTGTGTCCCGGTGTCCCAGTCTGTGATTTCTATTTGAGTGTCCCGGGCGTCATTTATATTCGTCGGGATATTGTAGGGCATCGTAGCATCGATGAGTTTAAGCAATTCTTGTCAACTGATTGTTTCGCCTATAAAGAATATTATCTCGAGGTAAGAACTGATCACCGACCACAACGAAATTATTGTTTTTGTGGAAAAGATGATATATATAAATATATATATATATTTTCTTTTTAGTTTTTTTGTAGTTTTTACCTTTTTTAGTTTTTTTCTTCTTTTGTATTAATGCTAAAGCCAAGGTTCAAACCTGGAGCCTCTCGGACCTAGAACCTGAAACATAACGCTTTACCAACTCAGCTACTTTGGCGTGAATACATTCGTTTTGAGCAGCTTCCTCGGGTGTTGCCATTGTAGGTTCTTCAGTCATTTTACAATTAGAAATTTCTCTTTCAACGGTCTTCTTACAATTAAAAATTTGTGTTTGAACGATATTCTTAAATACCTGTGTCCTGGTCGTCATTTATATTGCCTGTGTCCCGGTCGTCATTTGTGTCCCGGTATCCCAGTCTGTAATTTCTCCTTGAGTGTCCCGGTCGTTATTTATATTCCCTCTGTCCTGGTCGTCATTTGTGTCCCGGTCTGTAATTTCTCTTTGAGGGTTTTTTCTTTTTAGTATTTTTTAGTTTTTTACATTTTTTCTTTTTTCAGTTTTCTTTTTCTTCTTTATTTTTCAGCTTCACTATGAAATACATATCGCCGAACCTTTGTTTTTTTTAACTAAAATCTGGTAGGCATTGATGACCTTATCCAAGTCAAGATCCCAAACCCAATCATCATTACTATCATTTTCAGTTTTTATATGTTTTGACTCTCGCTGTCCAGGTGGATCTTCATCTAACTGCGCGGTTTTGCGTTCTTTAGCCTCAAGCCTGTTTCCTTGCTGTTCTTTTGATTCCTCGGCACGCTTTCTTTTCTGACTTTCTCTATCAGCAGCAAGTTTTTGGCATAGACTCTTTGAGCATCTTCATCGGCTTTTGCCATTGTAAGTTCATCAGTCATTTTAAACTTAAACATTAATAGATTTCTACGTGAACATATTTGTCTTAAATATCTTTAATGACGTCACCGTCATAGCAAAAATGACGACAACTAACTTCATGACGCCAGTCGACACAGAAACATGGCGTCACCTGATCCACAGACAGACAACTTATTTTTATATATATAGATAGATATAATTCTAAAATTGTCAGGTAATTTTCTATTTTGAAATAAAAACTAAAAATTATTGCTCAGACAACATAAATATTTTTGATATTTACATAATAGCTTTAGTGGTTCTGGACTGAAAACTAAATATGCTAATAAAATTGGGAATTGCAATCTTTTAGGTTGAAAAGGCAGATCCATTGGAATCATGAGAATGCGTGGAATAAGAAAAGCCTCACCCTCAAAAGGCCCTGTCAAGATTGTTGCCTCTATTACGTTATAACAGACATAACACGTCATTTGTGTCCCGGTGTCCCGGTCTGTAGTTTCGTTAGTCGACAAACATGACGTCAGACGACAAACAACTTCATGACGACATACAGCTCAATCCTTATAATGACGTCAGTCGACAAACATGACGTCAGTCGACACACAAACATGACGTCAGTCGACAGACCGACAAACAACTTATTTTTATATAGATATATATATATATATATATATATATATATATATATATATATATATATATATATATATATATATATATATATATATATATATATATATATATATATATATATATATATCTATATATATAAAAATAAGTTGTCTGTCTGTGGATGTGTGGATGGATGTGTGGATGGATGTGTCAGGTGACGTCACCTGAAAAAACTGGATTAGGTGACGTCAAAACTGAAAAAACTAAAAAAAGGCAAAAACTACAAAAAAAACTAAAAACTAATAAAAAAAATAAAAAAGCTAAAAAACTAAAAAAACTATAAAGGTAAAAACCAATAAAAAACTAAAAAAAAAACTGAAAAAACTAAAAAAAGGCAAAAACTACAAAACAAAAACTAAAAACTAATAAAAAAAGTAAAAAAGCTAAAAAACTAAAAAAACTAAAAAAACTAAAAAAAGGTAAAAAACTAAAAAAAATAAAAAATAAAAAAAAACTAAAAAAAAGGAAAAAACTGAAAAATAAGCTAAAATAAAGGTAAAAACCAATAAAAAACTAAAAAAAAAGGAAAAAACTAATAAATGACGACACTCAAAGAGAAAGCGACCAGGACAAAAAACTAAAAAAAAAGGAAAAAACTACAAAAAAACTAAAAACTAATAAAAAAAATAAAAAAGCTAAAAAACTAAAAAAACTAAAAAAAGGTAAAAAACTAAAAAAACTAAAAAAGGTAAAAACTAAAAGAACTAAAAAAGAAAAAAATAAATGACGACACTCAAAGAGAAAGCGACCAGGACAAAAGGAATGTTCGATTAGCAATCAACAAAGCACCGGGACACAGGGAGTATAAATGACGACCAGGACACAAGTAAAAAAAAAATTAACAAAACTAAAAAGAAGGTAAAAACTACAAAAAAACTAAAAAGAAAAAAAAAACTAAAAACTAATAAAAAAACTAAAAAATCTAAAAATCTAAATAAACTAAAAAAGAAAAAAAAAGGAAAAAAATAAAGGAGAAAAACAAAACTAAAAAACGAATGTATATACAGACCGGTACACCGGGATACAAATGACGACCGGGACACAGGGAATATAAATAACGACCGGGACACAGGGACACAACTACAACGGGGACACCGGGGGAAACAGGGGGATATAAATGACGACCGGGACAAAAAAACTAAAAAGAAATAAAAACTAAAAACTAATAAAAAAAACTAAAAAATCTAAAAATCTAAATAAGCTAAAAAAGAAAAAAAAGGAAAAAAATAAAGGAGAAAAACAAAACTAAAAAACGAATGTATATACAGACCGGGACACCGGGATACAAATGATGACCGGGACCCGGGACACAGGGAATATAAATGACGACCGGGACACAGGGACACAACTACAACGGGGACACCGGGGGAAACAGGGGGATAACCTGACAATCTATTTATATGCAAAGACAATGGGACAGCAAAGAATGTTGTATATTCGCAAGTTTTACGTAGTTAAAACCATATATATATATATATATATATATCTATATTCACAGGTGGGACATAGGGACACAACTACAATGGCGCGTAACTATTATGGCGCGTAACGACTTACGCGCGCGGGGGGGCTTGGGGGGGGCGCGAAGCGCCCCCACCAACTAGGTGTTGGGGTGGCGCGAAGCGCCACCCCAACAGCTAGTATATATATATATATATAAATAAGTTGTATGTATGTGTGAGGACTGGCGTCAATATAGTGATTGAGCATTATGACGCCATGTATGTATTTTGTATGTTTGTATATGACTTCATTATAAGTTGACGTCATTATAAGTATGTAAGGCTTTGTATATAACGTTATTATAATTATAATAGCTGTCGGGGTGGCGCTTCGCGCCACCCCAACACCTAGTTGGTGGGGGCGCTTCGCACCACCCCCCTCCAAGCCACCCCGCGCGCGTAAGTCGTTACGCGCCATTGTAGTTGTGTCCCTGTGTCCCTATATATATATATATATATATATATATATATATATATATATATATATATATATATATATATATATATATATATATATATATATATATATATATAATAAATCGTAAAAGCGCCTGCCTTTTTCAATTTCTTTATAAAAATATTCATTCGCGCTAATTTTTCACAGATATCAGTTCTGTTCAGCTCTTAGAGACAAAATATTTTTGCGATTGCTGATAACTCCTAATTTTTGTTAAATTAAACACAATTTGGATTTCTTAAATCTAGTTTTGCAAAAACAGCTATGCTGTGCCAAAAATATAACTTACATAGCCGAAAGATGGAAATCTGGCTCGGGACAAAATGTTGGGGGACAAAATGTACCTGCCTCCCCAAACATCTCTAGTTGAACCTATTAGCTACTGGAAGAAACGTCAAGGAGGAAAGAGGAAGAACTGGTGGAACCTGTCCAAGTCAGACCTTGAACCAATCGGGGGTTTCAGAGAATTCGGTCACAGATGGTCAACACAGTGGCTCGCTTTTGCAGAGCAGCTGGCTCAAGATCGAGCAACATGGTCCAAGAAGGTCTCTAAGATCATCTATGCCAGGCGAGGTGGAAATGCCTGATTCCTGCCACAAGTACAAGTAAGTAATACATTTTATTCGCACATATTGTTGTATGTTCATTCCAGTAATGAAGATATTTTTACAAATATTATCATATATTTTTTCTAAACGGAAGGGTACTAAAATAAGAAGTAAAAATTTTGAAACAGAATCAAAGAGTAGAAATTATGTTAAGTTACAATTATTATTCATTACTAAGGAATCCAAGAAATAGAAGATTTGATTTTAATAGAGCTTTCAAGATTAGTTTTAGAATATTGTGAAAAATTGCTGACATAATCTTGAAAGATTTGTTAGATTTATTGAGAACTAGCTGTTGGGGTGGCTCTTGGCGCCACTAATAACTAATATGGCGTGTAACAACTTACGCGCGAGGGGGGGAATTGGGGGGGGGGGCGAAACGCCCCGAACAACTAGGTGTTGGTGTGGCGCGAAGCACCATACTAACAGCTAGTATGTTATATATATAGATTTTATGTCTATCTATCTTCTATCGTCTAATTATTTAAAAATGTAGTGTCTGTCCGTCTGTTACACGACCGTTATTGCCGTTACCATTCCTTTGGCCATGCATGGTGATTTTTCATTCAGTGCACCGCAAGGTCAATGTATCATATTTTTTACAACAATATCATATAACCCTTATCTATCTATATATATATAAAAATAAGTTGTCTGTCTGTGTGTCTGTCTGTGGATCAGGTGACGTCATGTTTCTGTGTCGGCTGACGTCATGAAGTTAGTTGTCGTCATTTTTGCTATGACGGTGACGTCATTAAAGATATTTAAGACATATATGTTCATGTAGAAATCTATTAATGTTTAAGTTTAAAATGACTGATGAACTTACAATGGCAAAAGCCGATGAAGATGATCAAAGAGTCTAAGCCAAAAAACTTGCTGCTGATAGAGAAAGTCAGAAAAGAAAGCGTGCCGAGGAATCAAAAGAACAGCAAGGAAACAGGCTTGAGGCTAAAGAACGCAAAACCGCGACGGCAAAAGCCGATGAAGATGCTCAGAGAGTCTATGCCAAAAAACTTGCTGCTGATAGAGAAAGTCAGAAAAGAAAGCGTGCCGAGGAATCAAAAGAACAGCAAGGAAACAGGCTTGAGGCTAAAGAACGCAAAACCGCGCAGTTAGATGAAGATCCACCTGGACAGCGAGAGTCAAAACATATCAAAACTGAAAATGATAGCGATGATGATTGGGTTTGGGATTTTGACTTGGATAAGGTCATCAATGCCTACCAGATTTTAGTTAAAAAAACAAAGGTTCGGCGATATGTATTTCATAGTGAAGCTGAAAAATAAAGAAGAAAAAGAAAACTGAAAAAAGAAAAAATGTAAAAAACTAAAAAATACTAAAAAGAAAAAACACTCAAAGAGAAATTACAGACCGGGACACAAATGACGACCGGGACAGAGGGAATATAAATAACGACCGGGACACTCAAAGAGAAATTACAGACTGGGATACCGGGACACAAATGACGACCGGGACACAGGGAATATAAATGACGACCAGGACACAGGTATTTAAGAATATCGTTCAAAGACAAATTTTTAATTGTAAGAAGACCGTTGAAAGAGAAATTCCTAATTGTAAAATGACTGAAGAACCTACAATGGCAACGGTACCACCATCGAAGTAGATAACCAGTGGGTTGTTCAATATTCCCCATTAGTGCGAAACGTCAACCCCAAGTCAAATTCGTGCATTGTTTGGCATCATTTTAACAACTTGCTCTCCATCAGCTCCTACAGAGTTATGGGAAAAATATAAGTCAAAAATGTCCGAAGATATACTTCATCGAAAACAGTTAGAGACGTCAGATATGACTTTTGATTTTACATCAGAAATTTACAAATACACTTTAGTTATTATAGAAGATTTGTGCGTACGTATGGCAAACAAACCTCTTCAGGATTTGGGAATGCCTTCACCTAATTGTCGTATCGCTGCCAAGTTAACGTCGGAACAAAAAGACATTTATGATACGATAGACTCAATTTCAGGACGTATACAACTACCTGCTGATTTCTGTAATTTAGTGACGTCCAAAAATGAATTGATTGAAAAAGTATTTCCGAATATTCTAAAAAATTATAAAAATAATAAATGGCTAAGTGAAAGAGCGATTCTCGCACCCAAAAATATAGACGTCCACGAAATCAACAATATTGTTTTGACCAAGATTCGAGACCAGGCAGTCCTTTACAAGTCAGTCGACACAGTTTTGGAACCAAATGAATCGGTTAATTATCCATCTGAATTTTTAAATTCCATAGATCTTTCAGGGTTTCCACCACACGTGCTACAACTAAAAATAGGCATACCAATAATACTTTTAAGAAATATCAACCCACCAAAGCTTTGCAATGGCACGCGACTTGCCGTAAAAAAAAAAAAATGGAAAACCTAATAGAGGCCACAATCTTGACAGGGCCTTTTGAGGGTGAGGCTGTTCTTATTCCTCGCATTCCCATGATTCCAACGGATCTGCCTTTTCAATTAAAAAGATAGCAATTCCCAATTCGATTAGCATTTGCAATCACCATTAACAAAGCTCAAGGTCAATCATTAGAAAAATGAGGTATAGATCTTAATACTGATTGTTTTTCCCATGGACAATTGTACGTTGCATGTTCGAGTGTCGGTAAACCTGACAATCTATTTATATGCAGCGACAATTGGACAGCGAAAAATGTTGTATATTCGCAAGTTTTACGCAGTTAATTTGTATTGTATCTATCTATCTATCTATCTATATAAAAACGAGTTGTGTGTATGCATGTTTGTTTGTTTGTAAAAAGAGCGTTTGCATATGACGTCATTATTAGTACATACGGCTTTGTATATGCACAGACAATGGGAAAGCCAAGAATGTTGTATATTCGCAATTTTTACGTAGTTTAACTCCTGCAGACGAAATGAATGCTTGCCTGAAAAATTCCAATTTATGGGCTCCCAGTAGTGGGAAAGCCAAAAATGTTGTATATTCGCAATTTTTACGTAGTTCGAAACACATATATAAATCTATCTATATTCACAGGTGGGAAACAGGGACACAACTACAATGGCGCGTAACTAATATGGCGCGTAACGACTTACGCGCGCGGGGGGGGCTTGGGGGGCGCGAAGCGCCCCACCAACTAGGTGTTGGGGTGGCGTGAAGCGCCACCCCAACAGCTAGTTATATATAAAAATAAGTTGTTTGTGTGTTATGTCTGTCTGTCTGTCTGTCAAGTGATGTCATGTCATCATGTCGTCATGTTGTCATGAAGTTAGTTGTCGTCATGTTTGTTATGACGATGACGTCATTAAAAGTATTTAAGAAAATCGTTCAAAGACAAATTTTTAATTGTAAGAAGATCGTGGACGGAAAACTATTTAATCGTAAAATGACTGAAGAACCTACTAGGGCAACAGACACACAACTTTCGAGTTACGTCATGTCATCATGTCTTCATGTCGTAATGAAGTTAGTTGTCGTCATGTTCGTTATGACGATGAGGTCTTTAAAAGTATATAAGAAAATCGTTCATAGACAAATTCTTAATAGTAAGAAGATCGTGGACGGAAAAATGTTTAATTTAAAAATTCAAAATTTTTACGGAATTTAAAAATTCAGATGGATAATTAACCGCTTCATTTGGTTCCAAAACTGTGTCGACTGACTTGTAAAGGACTGCCTGGTCTCGAATCTTGGTCAATACAATATTGTTGATTTCGTGAACGTCTATATTTTTGGGTGCGAGAATCGCTCTTTCACTTAGCCATTTATTATTTTTATAATTTTTTAGAATATTCGGAAATACTTTTTCAATCAATTCATTTTTGGACGTTACTAAATTAAAGAAATCAGCAGGTATTTGTATGCATCCTGAAATTGAGTCTACCGGGAGGTTTCCGTTTCCAATTGCCAGCAATTGATCTGAAAATGTTTGACCAGAGTCATCGTTTTGCAATCGGACACGCATATTTGTAGTTAATTTTAATGTTTTTACGTGTGCCCATAAATTAGAATTTTTCAGGCAAGCATTCATTTCGTCTGCACGAGTTGATCTAGGTATTATAGGTAATGTTTGCCTGAAATCTCCCGCAAGCAATATTAATGTGCTGCCAAAGGGTTTTCGACTTCCCTTGCAAATCTTTCAAGCATTGATCCAGGGGCATATTTTCAAAATCTCAGGAGAAGTTATGGATTATATTTTAATTTTTTTTGAAAATGTTAAGGGGGTATTGAAATCAATCAAAAGATAATCTGTATATCCAGATGATCATAAGTCCAAAGGACCTTAATTCTACACTACACAATGCATAAGAGATTTTAAAGATTCACAGCTAAAGAGGACTGAACTTTCCCTCTCTGTTTCTGTGAGAAATGACATTTTAGTTTAAAAATTTTCTCTTTCCTTCTCTTTCCTTCCAAATCATAGTTGCAGCACCTGCTGCAAGTGTGTTATGTTTTGCTGCAGTTATACTGTGTTACATGCTGCAGTTATGATCATAACTGACTATTTAAAAAGCCTGTGAGCGTATGCTTATGGATAAATTCATTGCTGATAGAAAACTTGATTTGGAATTATTCCAAAACCATAAGTTTTTATTCATGCGAATATAAAAAAAATGCAAGTAGACTTAAGACAGAGAAATTGTACTCAACTGAGCACTCTCATTTGAAGCTACCTATATCATTAGTAAAGTGGTGTCCTGTAGCCCTTCATATATACAAAAAAGTTCTCCCCGAAGAAGAGGGAAGACCCGAATGGACGTCTTTAGTTGACTTCACAGATATTATGGGAGACATCTATGAATGTATAGGAGATGGTAATTTTCTATGTTTCTTTATTGACACAGCATTTGAGGCCTCAGAAACTTTGAAAAAAGGATATAAGTTTTACATGGGTGGACATCAAAACATCTTAAACGAGAAAATATTTCTATGGCACGTAAATGAATATGAAAAAAAATTATAATCTGTACCGTCGAAAGTCAATATATGCAGTTGATGAGTTTTGACTAAAACTGACCTTATTAGCCAATGAATGGTGTCTCTCGTTTCTTTATGCTAATGGGCAACTGTCCCCCGCAGAAGAACGAAAAGACGAGAAGCGAAAGGTTGCTAAGGCAATTTACGCTATGACGGTCATGTATGAGAATCTAAGCATGAAAGTTTGTCTCTCCTGCATCTTGAAGATGCACGTAAAAAACATTGAATCTCTATTGCTTGAACAAAAATCTATGCTGCTTGGACAGGGTTAAAACTTTCCAGTTTCACGTCAGGTCCAAGGATCTTCATCCTTTTTATCGCAATTTCCTAGCTATCAACGCAAATCAGAGCCATTATTTTCTATTAGACCAAGCTACGAGCGAGATTTCGTAAAAGACGAATATGAATACGAATTTCCGTACTATATTGAAGATTAAATAAAAAAAACTAGTTTTTTTAACTGAAAGTAAGGAGCGACATTAAAACTTAAAATGAACAGAAATTACTCCGTATATGAAATGGGTTGTCCCCTCCGCAGTCCCACGCTCTTTACGCTAAAGTTTGACTCTTTGCCACAATTCTACTTTTTAAAACAACTAAAAACTTCAGCGTAAAGAGCGTGGGACTGCGGAGGGGACAACCCATTTCATATACGGAGTAATCTCTGTTCGTTTTAAGTTTTAATGTCGCTCCTTACTTATAGTTAAAAAAACTAGTTTTTTTTATTTAATTTCTGAACGTTTTTGAATTAATGCATGTTTGATTTTGGCTCTCCGCACATAAATTATTTAAATGAAATTAGTATATTAATTTTTTTTTGGCTGAATGGCTTTCTCTTAGTTTTGATCAGACGATTTTGAGAAATAAGGGGTGAGGAAGGAGGCCTAGCTGCCCTCCAATTTTTCGGTTACTTAAAAAGGCTACTAGAACTTTTAATATTCAACGAAAGTTTTTATTAGTAAAAAATATACGTAACTTAAGAATTAACTTACGTAACAAACTTTTATATTCTTATATTTGTATTATGTGTACGAGGGGGTTTGTACCCTCGTTAATACCTCGCTCTTTACACTAAATCGTAAGTTTTGTTCCAATTCTTTAAGAATGACCCCTGAATCAAATAGGCCGTAGAATAAATAGTTGAAATCACTAAAAATATTTTAGCATAAAGAGCGAGGTATTTATCTCCTCCTAAATACCTCGCTCTTTATGCTAAAGTATTTTTAGAACCCTTTATATGCGTAATAATCTCTGTTTGTTTTAAATTTCAATGCTATTCCTTACTTTCATTTGAAAAAACGTTTTCATGTTTATTTTTTCATTGTTTTTTTTTATAGTAATGCTAGAAAATCCTGCGCCCTTTTCATTGAATTTTTTTCCCCCATGGCATATTTCTCCAAGGAAAGATCCTCCCACATAGCCCCTTCCCTCAACCCTACCCCCAAAACCAAAAAAATCCCCCTGAAAACGTATGTACACTTCCCAATAACCATTATTATATGTATACACTGGTTGAAGTTTGTAACTTGCAACCCCTCCCCCAGGGACTGTGGGGGAGTAAGTCATCCCCAAAAACATAGTTATTAAGATTTTCGACTATGCCAAACAAAATGGCTATCTCAAAATTTTGATCCGCTGACTTTGGGAAAAAAATGAGCGTGGGAGGGGGCCTAGATGTCCTCCAATTTTTTTGGTCACTTAAAAAGGGCACTAGAACTTTTCAATTCCGTTAGAATGAGCCCTCTTGCGACATTCTAAGACCACTTGGTCGATACGATGACCCCTGGGGAAAAAAAACAAAAACAAAAAAACAAACAAATAAACACGCACCCGTGATTTGTCTTCTGGCAAAAAATGCAAAATTCCACATTTTTGTAGATAGGAGCTTGAAACTTCTACAGTAGGGTTCTCTGATACGCTGAATCTGATGGAGTCATTTTCGTTAAGATCATACGACTTTTAGGGGGTGTTTCCCCCTATTTTCCTAAATAAGGCAAATTTTCTCAGGCTTGTAACTTTTGATGGCTAAGACTAAACTTGATGAAACCTATATATTTAAAATTAGCATTAAAATGCGATTCTTTTGATGTAGCTATTTATATCAAAATTCAATTTTTTAGAGTTTTGGTTACTATTGAGCCGGATCGCTCCTTACTACAGTTCGTTACCACGAACTGTTTGATACTAGTCACATCTATCCTTACGAGCTAAAAGATACTATCCCTATGTGAACAACAACAGAAACAGGACATTTGAAAATCTACTACTTGCTGAAAATAAGTTCACAACAAAATTCAATGAAAAGAACACAAAAGGAACAGAAACACGCTAACAAGAACAATGACACTGAAGACAGTGACTCCAACAAACAACCTTCTGAGGAGATGCACAATAATCAAAGTGAATTTGCTACAAGTAACATATCAGCTGCGAGGGTCTTAGGAAGGAAAAAAGGAGTTAATAATAACGATGAACATGATGTGGAGGAATATAGTGAGGTTTCAAGAAGTGAACAAAGAAGTCGGAGATATTACAGGGAACAAATGTATATTGATTCAGAAAATGTACGAAGAAGTCGGAGAAATGAACCGAAAAAGGTTGTAGAAAAGCAAAAAGCAGTTAACAGGGATGATTAATATGAGCTGGAGGAGTATAGTGTTGATTTAAAGGGTGAACGAAGAGGCCAGAAAAATGACAGGGACCAAATGTATATTGATTCAGAAAGCGAACGAAGAAGCAAGAGAAATTATACAAAAAAAGTTGTAGGAAAGAAAAAAGCAGTTAAGAATGATGATGAACATGAGCTGGACTTTCTAATGTTTGCAGTGATTATTGATATATTATTATTTTCTTCTAAGAGATTTGAATATTTTTTCCCCCATTTTCCTTCCAAGGGACTTGCCTCTTTCCTTACCTCTTGATTTGCTCCAAGTTGGTTTCATTTTTTCAAGTAGCCCTTTATTTTTTTTGTCATATTTTTATGATTTCTTTTTACTTTCCCTACTTCTTGATTAGTTCCTACCTAGTTTCATTCTTTAAAGTCGCCCAAAACTTTTCCTGTCATTGTTTGATGATTTCTTACCCTTTTCCCAACCTCTTCATTTTCTCCTACTTTGTTTCATTCTTTCAAGTAGCCTTTTACTTTTTTTGTCATCTTTTCATGAATTCTCGCCACTTTCCCTGCTCCTTGAGTTGCTTCTACTTAGTTTCATTCTTTCTAGTAGATTTTTACCTTTCTTGTCATCTTTCGGTGGTTTCTCCGTCTTGCTACTTTTTCTAGCTTTCATCTTTCACCGTTGTTTTATAGATTTCATTTTGTTTGGTCTAATATCTTTAGATGGCTTCTTATCATTTGGCTGTTTACTTTTAACATTCTCAGACGAATAAGATGTTGTATTTTTCTCTTTTTCTGTTTTACCACCTTTCTGGGTATTATTTCTCTTTTTAGTTTTGTTTCTCTCTTTAGGATTTCTATCTTTAGCTTTTCTCTCTTTAGAGCTTCTCTCTTTAAAATTTCTCTCTGGCTTTTTCTTTTATCTTCTGATTTCTCTGATGATAATTTTCTGTTCCTTTCTTTTTTTATACCTTCATCTGCTTTGTCTCTTTGAGTGTCCCGGTCGTCATTTATATTCCCTGTGTCCCGGTCGTCATTTTTGTCCCGGTGTCTTGGTCTGTAATTTCTATTCGAACAATGCCTGTGTCCCGGTCGTCATTTATATATCCCGCCTGTTCCCCCGGCGTCCCCGTTGTAGTTTTGTCCCTGTGTCCCGGTCGTCATTTATATTCCCTATGTCCCAGTCGTGATTTGTGTCCGGGTGTCCCAGTCTGTAATTACTCTTTGAGGTTCTCGGTCGTCATTTATATTCCCTGTGTCCCGGTCGTCATTTGTGTCCCGGTATGTAATTTCATCAGTTGACAAACATGACGTCAGTCGACAAACAACTTCATGATGCATACAGCTCAATCCTTATAATGACGTCAATCGACAAACATGACGTCAGTCGACACAAACATAACGTCAATCGACACACACACACAGACAACTTATCTATCTTCTATATATATAAAAATAAGTTGTCTGTGGATGTGTCTGTCAGGTGACTTCATGTTTATGAGCTGACTGACGTCATGAAGTTAGTTGTCGTCATTTTTGTTATGACGGTGACGTCATTAAAGATATGTAAGACATGCGTTCACGTAGAAATCTATTAATGTTTAACTTTAAAATGACTGGTGAACTTACAATGGCAACAGCCGAGGAAGATGCTCAAAGAGTCTATGCCAAAAAACTTGCTGCTGATAGAGAAAGTAAGAAAAGAAAGCGTGCCGAGGAATCAAAAGAACAGCAAGGAAACAGGATTGAGGCTGATAGAGAAAGAAAGAACAAAAAGTGTGCCGAGGAACTATCAGAGCAACGCGAAAGCAGACTTGCTGCTAAAAGAGAAAGTGGAAAAAGAAGGCGTTCCGAGGAACTACCAGAGCACCATGAAACCAGACTTGTTGCTAAAATAGAAAGTGAAAAAAGAAGGCGTGCCGAGGAATCACAAAAACAGCAAGAAATCAGGCTTGCTGCTGATAGAGAAAGTAAGAAAAGAAAGCATGCCGAGGAATCAGAGCAACCTGAAAGTTATCGCCTGGCATTCAGGTACAGCCCAGTCGATGATTATAGCTTGAGTAGATGTGTTCAAATCGGGACAATGTCTAAAATTTGTCCCTATTGCAAGGCCTTGAAATTCAATGGTGAAACAATGGGAATGTGTTGCGCCTCAGGAAAAGTTAAACTTCCTCTATTGGCTGCACCACCAGAGCCATTGAAGACTTTCCTTACTGGAACTACGTCAGAATCTAAGCGTTTTTTGTCAAAAATCAGAAAACCTAATAGAGGCCACAATCTTGACAGGGCCTTTTGAGGGTGAGGCTGTTCTTATTCCTCGCATTCCCATGATTCCAACGGATCTGCCTTTTCAATTTAAAAGATTGCAATTCCCAATTCGATTAGCATTTGCAATCACCATTAACAAAGCTCAAGGTCAATCATTAGAAAAATGAGGTATAGATCTTAATACTGATTGTTTTTCCCATGGACAATTGTGCGTTGCATGTTCGAGGGTCGGTAAACCTGACAATCTATTTATATGCAGCGACAATTGGACAGCGAAAAATGTTGTATATTCGCAAGTTTTACGCAGTTAATTTGTATTGTATCTATCTATCTATCTATATAAAAATGAGTTGTGTGTATGCATGTTTGTTTGTTTGTAAAAAGAGCGTTTGCATATGACGTCATTATTAGTACATACGGCTTTGTATATGCACAGACAATGGGAAAGCCAAGAATGTTGTATATTCGCAATTTTTACGTAGTTTAACTCCTGCAGACGAAATGAATGCTTGCCTGAAAAATTCTAATTTATGGGCACACGTAAAAATATTAAAACTAACTACAAATATGCGTGTCCAATTGCAAAACGATGACTCTGGTCAAACATTTTCAGATCAATTGCTGGCAATTGGAAACGGAAAGCTCCCAGTAGTGGGAAAGCCAAAAATGTTGTATATTCGCAATTTTTACGTAGTTTGAAACACATATATAAATCTATCTATATTCACAGGTGGGACACAGGGACACAACTACAATGGCGCGTAACTAATATGGCGCGTAACGACTTACGCGCGCGGGGGGGCTTGGGGGGGCACGAAACGCCCTACCAACTAGGTGTTGGGGTGGCGCGAAGCGCCACCCCAACAGCTAGTTATATATAAAAATAAGTTGTTTGTGTGTTATGTCTGTCTGTCTGTCTGTCAAGTGATTTCATGTCATCATGTCATCATGTTGTCATGAAGTTAGTTGTCGTCATGTTTGTTATGACGATGACGTCATTAAAAGTATTTAAGAAAATCGTTCAAAGACAAATTTTTAATTGTAAGAAGATCGTGGACGGAAAACTATTTAATCGTAAAATGACTGAAGAACCTACTAGGGCAACAGACAACACAACTTTCGAGTTACGTCATGTCATCATGTCGTCATGTCGTAATGAAGTTAGTTGTCGTCATGTTCGTTATGACGATGAGGTCTTTAAAAGTATATAAGAAAATCGTTCTTAGACAAATTCTTAATTGTAAGAAGATCGTGGACGGAAAAATGTTTAATTGTAAAATGACTGAAGAGCCTACAATGTCGGGTGACGTCATGTTTGTGTGTTGACTGACGTCATGAAGTTAGTTGTCGTCATTTTTGTTATGACGGTGACGTCATTAAAGATATTTAAGACATGTGTTCACGTAGAAATCTATTAATGTTTAACTGTAAAAGACTGATGAACTTACAATGGCAACAGCCGAGGAAGATGCTCAAAGAGTCTATGCCAAAAAACTTGCTGCTGATAGAGAAAGTAAGAAAAGAAAGCGTGCCGAGGAATCAAAAGAACAGCAAGGAAACGGGCTTGAGGCTAAAGAACGCAAAACCACACAATTAGATGAAAATCCACCTGGACAGCGACAGTCAAAACATATAAAAACTGAAAATTATAGCGATGATGATTGGATTTGGGATTTTGACTTGGATAAGGTCATCAATGCCTACCAGATTCAAGTTAAAAACCAAAGGTTTGGTGATATATACTTCATAGTGTCGCTGAAAAATAAAGAAGAAAAAGAAAACTGAAAAAAAAGAAAAAAGGTAAAAAACTTTACAGACCAGGATACAAATGACGACCGAGACCGAGGGAATATAAATGACGACCGGGAACCTCAAAGATAAATTACAGACTGGGACACCCGGACACAAATCACGACCGGGACACAGGGATATATAAATGACGACCGGGACACAGGGATTATTCGAATAGAAATTACAGACCGGGACACCAGGACACAAATGACGACCGGGACACAGGGAATATAAATGACGATCGGGACACTCAGAGAAATTACAAACTGGGACACCGGGACACAAATGACGACCGGGACACAGGGAATATAAATGACGACCGGGATACAGGGACACATCATTAGAATAATGAGGTATAGATCTGAATAGGGATTGTTTTTCCCATGGACAATTATATGGTGCATGTTCAAGAGTCAGTAAACCTGACAATCTATTTATATGCACAGACAATGGTACAACGAAGAATGTTGTATATTCGCATGTTTTACGTAGTTAAAAACATATATATTTATATCTGTCTCTATTCACAGGTGGGACACAACTACAATGGCGCGTAACTAATATGGCGCGTAACGACTTATGCGCGCGGGGGGGCTTGGGGGGTGCGAAGCGCCCCACCAACTAGGTGTTGGGGTGGCGCGAAGCGCCACCCCAACAGCTAGTATATATATATATATATATATATATATATATATATATCTATATATATAAAAATAAGTTGTTTGTCTGTCTTTCGTCTGACGTCATGTTTGTGTGTCGACTGACGTCATGTTTGTCGACTGACGTCATTATAAGGATTGAGCTGTATGTCGTCATGAAGTTGTTTGTCGTCTGACGTCAGGTTTGTCGACTAACGAAACTACAGACCGGGACACCGGGACACAAATTACGTGTTATGTCTGTTATAACGTAATAGAGGCAACAATCTTGACAGGGCCTTTTGAGGGTGAGGCTTTTCTTATTCCACGCATTCTCATGATTCCAAGGGATCTGCCTTTAAAAGATTGATTCCAAGATGATTCCAAGGGATCTTCAACCTAAAAGATTGCAATTCCCAATTTGATTAGCATATTTAGTTTTCAGTCCAGAACCACTAAAGCTATTATGTAAATATAAAAAATATTTATGTTGTCTGAGCAATAATTTTTAGTTTTTATTTCAAAATAGAAAATTACCTGACAATTTTAGAATTATATCTATCTATATATATAAAAATAAGTTGTCTGTCTGTGGATCAGGTGACGTCATGTTTCTGTGTCGACTGGCGTCATGAAGTTAGTTGTCGTCATTTTTGCTATGACGGTGACGTCATTAAAGATATTTAAGACATATATGTTCACGTAGAAATCTATTAATGTTTAAGTTTAAAATGACTGATGAACTTACAATGGCAAAAGCCGATGAAGATGCTCAAAGAGTCTATGCCAAAAAACTTGCTGCTGATAGAGAAAGTCAGAAAAGAAAGCGTGCCGAGGAATCAAAAGAACAGCAAGGAAACAGGCTTGAGGCTAAAGAACGCAAAACCGCGCAGTTAGATGAAGATCCACCTGGACAGCGAGAGTCAAAACATATCAAAACTGAAAATGATAGCGATGATGATTGGGTTTGGGATCTTGACTTGGATAAGGTCATCAATGCCTACCAGATTTTAGTTAATAAAACAAAGGTTCGGCGATATGTATTTCATAGTGAAGCTGAAAAATAAAGAAGAAAAAGAAAACTGAAAAAAGAAAAAATGTAAAAAACTAAAAAATACTAAAAAGAAAAAACACTCAAAGAGAAATTACAGACCGGGACACAAATGACGACCGGGACACAGGGAATATAAATAACGACCGGGACACTCAAGGAGAAATTACAGACTGGGATACCGGGACACAAATGACGACCGGGACACAGGGAATATAAATGACGACCAGGACACAGGTATTTAAGAATATCGTTCAAAGACAAATTTTTAATTGTAAGAAGACCGTTGAAAGAGAAATTTCTAATTTTAAAATGACTGAAGAACCTACAATGGCAACGGTACCATCATCGAAGTAGATAACCAGTGGGTTGTTCCATATTCCCCATTATTATCAAAAACATTTAATGCACACATGAACGTTGAATACTGTAACTCCGTAAAGGCAATCAAATACATATGTAAATACGTCAACAAAGGCAGTGACATGGCAGTTTTTGGCTTGCAGCCCGAAATCAAAGATTTCGACGAAATCGTACAATATCAGGCTGGAAGATACATAAGCAGTAATGGAGGTGTTTGGCGAATTCTTTCATTTCCGATACATGAACGTAGTCCAGCTGGTCTTCACTTAGCGGTACATTTACAGAATGGTCAACGTGTTTATTTCTCGGAAATCAACGTGCAACAAAGAGCCCTGAATCCACCGGATACAATATTAACAGCTTTTTTTCGCTTTGCAAAAATGATTCTTTTGCAAAAAAACTGCTGTATACTGAAGTGCCTTCGTATTACACGTGGAATACTAAAAATAAAGTATTTGAACGTCGAAAACAGGGTAAGTCAGTCGACAGCCAACCTACCATCTTCAAAGATACCACGATAGAAAGACTTTACACCTTTCACACCAATCAACATGAATGCTTCTTTCTACGCCTGCTTTTGGTGAATGTACCCGGTCCGACATCCTTTGAGTATTTGAGAACTGTAAACGGTACTATACATGACACTTACCGTAGTGCATGCCAAGCTCTGAATTTATTGGAGAATGACCAACACTGGGATAACTGCATCAATGACGCGTGCGAAACGTCAACCCCAAGTCAAATTCGTGCACTGTTTGGCATCATTTTAACAACTTGCTCTCCATCAGCTCCTACAGAGTTATGGGTAAAATCTAAGTCAAAAATGTCCGAAGATATACTCCATCATCCAACAGTTAGAGACGTCAGATATGACTTTTGATTTTACATCAGAAATTTACAAATACACTTTAGTTATTATAGAAGATTTGTGCGTACGTATGGCAAACAAACCTCTTCAGGATTTGGGAATGCCTTCACCTAACCGTATCGCTGCTGTTTCGACATGTGTAGAATTGGATCGTGAACAAAGTTACAGTACGATTGATCTATTGTCGTATTTACAAAATAACATTTCCAAGCTAACGTCCGAACAAAAAGAAATTTATGATACGATAGACTCAATTTCAGGACGTATACAACTACCTGCTGATTTCTGTAATTTAGTGACGTCCAAAAATGAATTGATTGAAAAAGTATTACAATTAATACAATTGCTACTTATAATTTTGTACCATGTTGGTTCCACCCCTGTTTCTGTGTGTCTCACTGTCTGGAGTTTGATTATCCATGGCTGTTTGGACTTTCAATGGCTTAACAGTTAATGACTAAGATCATGTCTAAAAAAGGACAAGAAAGTATTCCTGTATTTAAGACATGAGTGATTTGTGGTAGTTTTAGGCTTAGAAAATTATTCAACTCTTTTTCTACTCACACAGTTTGTGAATATACTGTTCAAAATTTCTATTGTTTTTAATTTCAAAAACTGTGCCCTAAATCATTTTCATAATTTACCAATCATAAAAATACATTTGGAAGTTTAAAGAAGCTCAATTGAATAAACTAATGATGGGACTACCCAGTTGCATTGCACTCCTGGGCAATTTAGTTTTTACAAAAAATTTGACTTTATTATGGCTTGACCATAATCATAAAGAAAATACAAATACTTATTATGTAAATTTGCTTAAGATTAGTTTAAATCAATGGTTCAATATCTATAGTCTTGGTTAACAGAATAAAAAAGAAAAGTTGAGCAATAAAGAAAATCAAACAAAATAATAGCCAGTAAAAATGGGAGTAATTACAAATATTTCAGTAGAGATCTACACTTGGCCATGAGAATATTGTAACAGAATATTGTTCATAAAAAATTAAATCTAAATATGCCTACAGTGGGCAAACTGTTCCATTTTAGATTTATACTAATCTTTGGGATTTATCATTTTGGAGTCATATTCCTTGCCATATCACAATGCAGGAGTGCCAATCCATGGAATCATGGAGGGGAGGGTAAGGATTTACTGGTACTAGATCTGCTATCCAGCACCTGAGAATTAGAGCCTATAAGACCAGGCAATAACCAGTTTTTTGCTGTTTGAATACAGAGACAGTTAGCTTAAGTTCAGTCAAAAATTATATTGTAGTTATATTCTAATAAATATTTAGTTGGTATTTTGTTAGGCTTTGTTACATTTTGCATACAGAATTACTTTGGTAATTAGAATTTGTAGTGCTCTTTTTAAGGGTCAAAGGGTAGCCACCCTCAACCCCCCCCCCCACCACACACAATGTGTTTCCTCAACGGTCATCTAATAGAAGTTCTATAGTAATTTTATTCAAAATAGTCCAAAGATCATCTAACAAGGCTTTTGGGGTTGGTACAAACAACCAGAGTCTGGGAGGGAGGGTTGTATATCATGCCCTAGGGTATTTAAGGTTTTTATGGCAGGGGTGTTTGTTTAACTTTGGGACAAGGCTTATTTGGTTGAAAATTGAAGTTTTAGTTCCCTTTTACAAGTCAAAGTGATGGAGAGCAACTAGTCCCCTCCCCTGACAATTCCTCTTTTCACTGAACGCATCTGACAGAAATTGTGAACATCTATGGAATGGAATTTATGGGATTTTATTGTATAAACTTAAGATGAGGCTTATTAGATTTGAAATTGGAAGTTATAGTGTCCTTTTTAAGAGTCATAAGTGTTTTGAAAGCAACCAGTCCCCCCCTCCAAGCCCATTATTTCCCCAAACATGACCAATCAAAATTTTGATATAGAATTTTTTTCATTGTAGTTGAACGGTCTGAAAATTAAGGCTCTAAGGAAGACATCCCCCCCCCCCCACTGGTCTCAGGGCAAGGGTTATAAGTTATGCCCTTGGGGCATATACAATTTTTTTAGAAATGCTAGTTGTATATGCATTGGGTTTGTAATCAGAAGTTCTATTGGCCCTTTTAAGAGTTAAAGTGATCAGAAGTCTTAATTGTTTTGAAAGCAATCAGTCCCCCCCCCCTTTCCATCAATTTCCAAGCCCATTATTTCCCCAAACATGACCAATCAAAATTTTGATATAGAATTTTTTTCATTGAAGTTGAAGGGCCTGAAAATTTAGGCTCTGAGGAAGACACCCCCCCCCCCCACTGGTCTCAGGGCAAGGGTTATAAGTTATGCCCTTGGGGCATATACAATTTTTTTAGAAATGCTAGTTGTATATGCATTGGGTTTGTAATCAGAAGTTCTATTGGCCCTTTTAAGAGTTAAAGTGATCAGAGTGCAGCTACCACCCTCCCCCTCCCCTATCATAGCCATTTCGTGTTTTCCCAAGATGGATCCAATAGAAACTTGAGACAGTCCTTTTATTCAAAATAGTCAGCAAATCATATAACAAGGCTTTGGGGTTGATACAAACTACCAGAGCCTGGGCAAGGGTTGTAAGTTCTGTCCATAGGGCATCTAAGACTTTTATGGAAGGAATGACTGTATATTGCTCTATTGTTATTTGTTCATTTTTTCCCCAAAGAGGCCATAGAACAGATTGTTACCCTACAATATCTGCAAAAGCTTTTTGGGGAAAACAATTTTTCCATTTTATTTTGTGGAAATAAAACCTAATGGCTAGGAAAATACAACTACTTTACTCTTTTGGCTTAGTACTGGCTATAAATGTATAATTTCTCTAACTATCGATTTTCCATCAGTGTTTAGTGCTACATTCCTTACTTTTCAATTAAACCAAATTGAGTTTTTCTCTGCCTTACTTATATGAGCTGGGTATGTATAAGTTGTAATATGTTAATTTGAGAAAACTGATAAATACCAGTTTCTTCCTTTAGCTCGTTTAAGGTTTAATTTCGTCAAATCTAATTTTGTCTTTGAACCTTCTCTGGCTCCAAATACTGTTTTCCATAGTATTTCGTACAGAATGGATTCCAAAAGACTGGCAAGCAGGCATCATTCTGCCTCTCTGGAAACGGAAAGGCAGTTGCAGAATCTGCTCCAACTATTGTGGTATCACACTCCTCTCTGTGCCCGGGAAGCTCTTCATTATGAACCTCCTGGACCGCTGTACCACTTTCCTCAGAAGCCAACAAAGAATCCAACAGGCTGGCTTCATGCCAGGAAGGTTCATGCCATGGAGCAAATATTCACACTGAGGAAGCTGATAGAAAAGACTCAAGAATTTTAACAAAAGGCATATGATGCCTTTGTGGATTTCAAGGCTGCTTTCAATTCTGTTGACTGGTTATCACTCTGGCTCATATTGAAAACAACAGGATTACCAGCAAAGTACTGCAACCTTTTTGAGTGGCTCCACAAAGGGACTGAGAGCTGCAGGCAAGTCAGTGGCAGACACAGCTCATCTTTTGAAAGCAATACTAGAGTCCGTCAGGGCTGTTCTACTGCTGCAGCTATTTAATTGTGTCATCGACTACATTATGACTTGGACCATAAACCTGCCTCCAGTTTGGTTTGCATTACGGCGATAGAGTACTTTCAGATGCCGACTATGCCAATGACCTTGCTCATGTCTCTGATTCACCGTCGAAGTTCACAGAAGCCCTACAGATCCTTGCTGATGAAGCCTTAAAGATAGGGCTGTTGATTAATTGGCAGAAGCCAAAAGTGATGTTTGTTGAACCCCGTAACTCACCGCGTCTCCCACGAGTCCTAATGGTCGGTGACAAACCAGCTGAGATTGTTGATGAATTTACTGACCTTGGCTCTATCCTCTCAAATGACGGAACAATCCTCAAAGATCTAATGAACCGAATTGCCAAAGCCTCAACAGTAGTGGGAAGACTAAGTGCCCTTTGGAGGAAACCTTATATCAGCCATAGGACCAAGATGCGCATATACAATGCTTCAGTGGGACCTGTGCTTCTTTACGTAGCCAAAACCTGGCCAGGTACTCAGTCCGTTCTTAGCACCGTAAATATAGCCCAAACAAAACATCTTCGCTGCATTGAAGGACTATGCTGGCACAATTTTGTTAGCAACAAGAACCTCCTGTTGCTAACTGCTCAAACACCCTTCTCAGTCCAACTCGTCCAACGAGCACTACGCTGGTATGGACATCTCCTTCGCATGTCCCCAACACTCCCACACTAATGATTTTTGACTTATTCCATGCTGCATGGTGGGAAACGCCCAAGAGGTCGTCCCCCAACCAGATGGAAGGACACGAGAGGTGTCTTCTTAGCCATGGCAAATATTCAGGAGGACTTTCACATCCTTGCAAGAGACCGATCTAAATGGAGGCACCATGTAGCATCACTTTCGACGCCGGAAGCATTTCAGCAGGAGCATTAAGTCAAGTTAAGTCAAGTAATTTTGTCATGAAGGTTGTGTATTGACATCATTTTCATCTGTTTTCTAGAAAGGAAAAATACCATCTTTTTCTAAAATTTAAAATATTGCCATTTGTATTTTTCAAATACTGAAGAACAAAAAAGATGTTTTTCTGCTGTTTTACTAAAAATTATCAACAGCCTAAAATTTTTTATTGATTTTTAATTGTAGAAACGTAATTAAGTAATATTCGAAATCAAGAATTAATCAACCTTAATATGAAATCCAGAGGTCCTATTATTACCCATAATCAAGGCCGTTTCCAGGGTGAGGTTAGGGGATTTGAACCCCCCCCCCCCCGAAATGTTATCCTGACTCTTAGAGACGTAACAAAAGTGAATATAGATAAATTTCTTATGCGTTTTGAGTTTTTTTTTGTAACCCCTCCCCCCGAAAAAAAATCATTCTCTATTACCCGCTTCAAAAAAAAATCCTTCAATACGTCCGAAGGATTTGTATCGTATTGATGTTTTCAAGCTATGAGGCGAATTCAAGAGGCTAGTTTATATTTTAAACACTATCTAGACACCATCTTTCCACATTTGTTTTCAAAATGATGACGTACAATAGATATCAAATTAAGCATGTTCAACTCACGTGAAACATCCCAAAATACTTATTTTTCCACCGTAATACATTCTTAAAGAGTATTGTTTCCACTCTTAAAAAAATCATCGTAAAGTACTATTTTGCATTTTCCAAAACATGGTAGTTTTTGCAAATTTTGCAAATATAAGATTGTATCACGAGTTGGCTAATTTGATATTCAAAGAAGCAGTCATTTTGGTTTTTATTTCGATTTTTTCTTCACTTCCATCAGAAAAATTTGATTATTATAAATTACTTTTTGCTGTTTTTACATTATGAAATGAAAAAAAACTGATGAAACGACATAAATCAAGCTTAAGTGATGGACACAAAAAAATTCAACGTCAGTTTTAGTATAATAGTCAGCAAAGCCGGACAAAGGTTGCCGCAACACTTCACGCTGCCCGGGCAAAGTAGGTCTATTTTATTTGTTTTTATTACTTACAAGTATGTACAGCATTTGGGTGAATTGCTTGTGGTTTGATGCTAAATGCATAACTTTAAATAACTTTTTTTTTTCTTTTTTTTTAAAGTTTGCTTTTTAAAGATAACACTCTTTTGTATGGCCCATCCTGAGCTGATTGTTATAACTAAAGAAAAGTTGTATCATCCAATTCTCGCCATGTATATATTTCTAGCCATGATTTCGTTTCCATACTAATAATGGCCATAACTTATTGCATTGTCAGAAGGTATTAGCCATAGTTTAATTCATAATAGCCATAATTTATTACGACTAATAGTCATCATACGAGTAGCCTTGGTTTATTGCAATATGGGGGGGAGTAGTTATAATTTTGTTCAAATTAGTCACAAATTATGCAATATAGCTAATATTGCAGTACTGGAGATAGGGTATCCGTAATTCTGTTTGTATTAGCCATAATTTATTGCAAATAATAGTCATGATCCTAGTAGCCATAATTTTGCAGTTGTGGTAATAAAAACCATGTTTTTGTGCAATTTAGGAAGGAAGCAGTTGCAATTTTTTCATAATAGCCGTAATTTATTGCAAAATACTAGGGGAGTAGCCATAGTTTTGCTCATAGTAGCTACATTTTGTTGTAACTAATTGCCATGATAAAAGCAGTCGTAATTTGCAGCCACAATAACCAACTTTTATCAGCTTTAAGGTGCCTCCCTTAAAGCTGGTAATTTTGAAGCCATTTTCCAGCTTTAAGAGACCTCCCCCAGGCCACTTAGAAAGTCCCCAGGTGGCAATAGGGGGACGCCCTACAGATATGTAGTGTATCTCCATAGAAGGCATGGACCAAGAGGGGCCTTGCCCCTGACCGGGACCATAAATACAGGTGGAGGAGGAAGAAGATATTTCAAATGTACACTCAACAGGGTCCACCGGTGCATCCAAACGTCCCTTGAGTTACAAATATTTTCCCAGTAATGGGTTAAATTTCTTGGTGACGCAGAACACGATCTATAGGAGGACAACTATGACAGGGCGTAAGATCCATATCTATGGGCAACGGCCCCTGCTTTAACGTTATAGTCGGTACCCAAACACTGCCCCCCTCCTGATGGACACATATATAGTCCCAATTATATATTTGTTTGTTGTTCTTTCAGTGATTAGTTCATTGTTAAATCGGTTACGCTATGTAAACTTTAGATATCCAGTTGATCATGAGTGGTAGTTCTGGATATTGTGTATAATATTGGGATTAAAAATACAATTTTAAATGAATTAAAATGTAAATAATAATAGAAAGAAACATGATGATCTAATTAATGTCAATATTCTGCATTTTTAAATTAAAAATTCTATTTTATTAGTGTTTTTTTTTTTAGTTCGATTGCCTATGTGTCCTAACGATACATATAGAAAACTGCGGTAAATTTTCACAAATGCAACTTTGGCTTTTATTTTAGTACTTCAAAATGGGAAATAAGCGATTTTGTGTTTGTCTCTTTCCTTTTACATTTTGTTTACTTTTAATATTGATTTTTTCGAATAAATTGCTTTTAAAAGAATACCTTAAAGAATCGTAGTTTCTTTTCCGTCATAAACTTATTTAGTTCTTTGGCTAAACTATTTATAATTGATTTGTCGGTATTGCCATAACTTGCTGAGCTTGGATGTTGCCATCTGAAAAAAAAATGACAGAAAATGAAAAGCTGACCTACAGAAATCTTAGAAAAATAATTTAACTTTATTGTTTTGCACCGGAGATGGAGATGTTGATTTTTAATGAAACTGGCATCCTTAGAAAACGATAATATGTTTTTCCCATCAAATGGAACAGAATTATTTTTGAAGTCTAGAAAATTGCAGTCCCTGAAAATATTGGAGCATACCTGGTTGGAAAATGTAAAAAATCTTTGCAAAAGAAGTAATAAAGAAGCAATGTGACAGCTGTAGGGGTTCCCTGTGGTGCTACCCACTTTGATTGAAAATTTGCCGACACAGAGGATGTATTTCTTATGCTTTAGGTACATTGAATAGACAGTGCTTTTGCTGAAAAATTAGTTTAAAAATTGTAATTCCTCTTTATTTTACCCTTTCGTTAACTTTCCAAATTGTCGGCATGTCTAAGGTTCCTTATAAAATTTTACAGACATTTTGAGCAAATATAATTTTTCTAATGTGTCTGCTTATTGAAGTCCCCTGTGATGCTGAGAAAATTGACTAGTTGGCCCTTTAGCTTTGAGACGGTCAGCGTTGAGACGGTTTTTGTTGTTGTATTTGTTGTTTTTTTGTGTTGTTTGTCTGTTTCTTTATGTGATTTAACTTTGATTTTCATTCTTTTTCTTTCTTTTTTTCGTTGATAAAGACTTCTGTACGGGAAGTCGAAATATTTGGATTTTTTAATTATTTAAACTATTGTCGTTGTTTTTGTGTTGCGAGAGCAACACTTTGGTTTAGTCCCGTTCTTTTTGTTCTTGTTTTTGTTTTTTCCTATGCCGCTGATCTCAGCTTATTCCTAGAAACTGGCAAGGGTCTAACCTATTCGTTTTTACGGAAAGTGTGGACCTCAAGCCAGATTGATGAATATGACATTACATTTTGGAAAGCTCTGTAGAACTCCTGGCTGAGGCTAAAAAGGATGGTTTTTGCTTGTCCGCGAGCCAGAGCCTATGGTGTAAGAAGTGAAATGGAGTTATATAGCATATGTCAGAGAGGAGTATCTGAAGTTGTGCAGCCAAGCTTTCGTTTCATCAAACCGTGTTTCTGCTTTTGAGTGGAAAGCTCCGTTCTAGCAGGCAAGGAAAGGGTTGATCCGTTGAAATACCTTGGTGTTATTTTAGATGAAAATTTGTCGTTTCATAAACATGTGAAGACCCTATCGTTAAAAATTTCCCGAAATATTGGTATTCTATCACGTCTTCGTTATTTTTTTCCTAAAAATACTCTAAAAGCAATTTATTATTCTTTTGTCCACCCATATTTTCTTTATTGTATTTCTGTTTGGGCTTCTACTTTTCCATCTGTATTTAAATCTCTCCAAATACTCCAGAATAAAGCAATGAGAATTCTTTTTAATGTTGAGCATGGATCTTCAGTTAGACACTTCTATGGGAATTCGGGAATATATTCTTTGGATCAACTTCATTCAATTTCTATTTCTAATATTTCTCATGATTATATATACAATAGTTTACCTTCAAATTTCTCTGGTATTTTTCAACTAATTATTTTCATAGTTTTTGAAATAGTATTGTTAGAATAGTATATTAGTTAGAATAGAATAGTATAGTTTTGAACTAATTATTTTCATAGTTTTTGAAATTCCTATTCGCATATACGTTTTCTCATAATAACGTAACCTAACAAACTTCTAAATTCGTATGTTTATATTACGTATATGAGGGAATTCACCCCCTCGTCAGTACCTTGCTCTTTACACTAAAGCTAAAATTTTGTCCCCATTCCTTAAGAATGACCCCTGAATAACAAAGGCTGTAGAATAAATAGTTGAAATTAATAGAATTACTTAGAGTAAAGAGCGAGGTATTAGGAGGAAGTGAACCCCTCATATGCGTCATAATTTCTGTTCGTTTTAAGTTTTAAAGCTGCTCCTTACTTTAAGTTGAAAAAACTTTTTCATATTTATTTTTCCATTGTTCTTTAAAAAAATGCAAAAAAATTCTGCACCCTCTTCATCGAAATTTTTTCCCCCATGACAAATTCTTCCATGGAAAGTTCCCCCTGCGTAACCCCTCCCCTCAAACCACCCCCCCCCCCACCAAAAATCCCCTGAAAGCGTATGTACACTTCCAATAACCATTACTAAATGTAAACACTGGTCAAAGTTTGTAACTTGCAACCCCTCCCACGAGGACTACGGGGGAGTAAGTCGTCCCCAAAGACGACTTACTAATTAACTAATTTTAATTTAGTTTAAAATTGTAAAAGACTAATTAAGTTTTTGCTAGGCTGAATAAAATGGCTATATCTGAATTTTGATCCGGGGACTTTGGGGGAAAATGAGCGTGGGAGGGGGCCTAGGTGCTCTCCAATTTTTTGGTCTCTTAAAAAGGGCACTAGAACTTTTAATTTTCGTTAGAATGATTCCTCTCATGATATTCTAGGACCACTGGGTAGATACGGTCACCCCTGGAAAAAAAGGTAAACAAGTAAACACGCATCCGTGATCTGTCTTGTGGGAAAAAATGCAAAATTTCACATTTTTGTTGATAGAAACCTAAAACTTGTACTGTAGGGTTCTCTTATACGCTGAATCCGATGGTGTGATTCTATTACTTTTAAGGGGTGTTTTCCCCTATTTTCTTAAATAAGGCAAATTTTCTCAGGCTTGTAACTTTTGATGGGTAAGTCTAAACTTAATGAAACATATATATATATAATTTAAAATCAGCATTAAAATGTGATTCGTTTGATGTAACAATTGTTATAAAAATTCCTTTTTTTAGAGTTTCGGTTACTATTGAGCCGCGTCGCTCCTTACTACAGTTCGTTACCACGAAATGTTTGATAAATCGGTTCTGGTTTGGGTCGTTTATAGACAAATATACCTTTCCCTCAGATTTTCAAGATCTTGCAAAACAACAACCATTTACAAAATACAGATTTTACAAAAATTTGCAGAAGGATATTACAGACTTAATCGTAAAATTAGATATTTGAATCTCAATTTACGAATGCCCAACAATTTGATAAATTAAAAAACAATGAAAAACCGTCCTTTAGTGCGAAATTCCAACAGCTCGTTAGGAGCGCCTCTTCTTCTTAATTTATTTTTCAAGATTCATCGTGTATTCACCTGAAGAAGGCTTAAACGGCCATTGACATGGGGTTTATTTTTGACTCATCCTCAAATTTTTTTTTATATTAATAGAAAATATTTTCTGAAAACAATACTTTACAGGTTCCACTGCAGCTGCAACTGAACCCTCGGCCATCTGACCGCAGGAACAAATGAACCCCTGTATTTTTTCACATTCACGCAACCGAGCCCCTATACAATTGAATCCTCGTGCAACTGAACCCCTCCTTAGCTAAACCCTCTTCAAGCTCAACCCCTCGTTTAAATGGACTTTCACGCAGCTGAACTCTTGTGCAACTCCACTTCCGTTTAATTGAGCCCTCGTGTAACTGAACGCGGTAAAACTTAATCCTTGAGGAACTCAACACTCACTCAACTCTACGTCTGTGTAACTCTACCAAATTTAGCTCAATCCTAAATCAGCTCAAACTCCATATAATTAAATCCTTGTGTAACTCATCCCCCATTCTACTCACCTTCTTCACAATTCAACTCTCACTTTGCTAAATCCTCATTCAGCTCAACTGCCATTTAACCCAAACCTGTCTGATTCAACCCCCATTCAAATCGACCACATTCAGCCCAACTCTCGTCAAATCAGTAATATATCAAGGCTGAGTGACCTCCGTCTAATTTTGGACTAATATTGAGTGGAAAATGAAAAATACTATTCTTGTGTTTACTTTCATGGACAGGGAAGAGGGAGGAAGTCAATTTCTAGAACAATTTTCTTTCTGATTCATTGAAAAGAGAATTCAAATGTAAGTTAACAGGTACTTCATTGCCAAAACGAACCCACCATAGGAAGGATGACGTTACCCAAACAATCTGTAATTTTATTCAAATTTTGGCCTGTGATTCAAAAGCTTCGCTGATTTCAGCCCTACCGGGAGTTGCATATTAATGCGTCTAAGTGAGTCTATTCATGCTCGTTATTATTTAGGTGAAAATTTTATGCCCAGAAGTGCTTATCACTGTTCTTTAAAACGCCACTACACTTCAGCATAACTAGTAAAGGATTATGGACGCTGCATTCCTGTCAGAAGGGTATATTTTCTTTTAGTTTTTAAGTTTTCGATTCCGCTTTGATCCCATTTGTTCAACCATCTTCCTAGAATTCAAATTTTTTTTTAATTCCCTATTTCAAAATAATTTTTTATTCCAAAATAAATTAACTGCTTTTGCAAGAAGAGTAAAATTAAAGATCAAAAGCTGTATTTCGATCTCGCACTCACAAATATAATACCTGTATTCTGAACTTAAGTCGGTGAAAAGGAATTTTAACTTTGTTGAGTAACAAGTCACACTCTGACATGAATAGCTGACGATCAATGTGAATCCCGTCTTGAACATAAAACCACTTTTCCTCTTGTGGGGTTTTGCTTTCGACTTTGCACTCAATTGTCACACAAATAGGGAAGTGGCCAGAATAGTAGCCTTCACGAAGTACAGCGGCTTTTTAATGGTAAGGGAAAAAATAACATGATTGAGGTTCAAAGTTGAAGAGCTGGGGGAATATCAACTAAATAATGCGAAGGGGGAATGGAGCTCCAAAGGAGCTGGCTTCTGGGGAGCCTTTTATCAGTTACCTGTTAATATTGAATGCATGACTGCGGATTCTGTGTTTTTCTTGATCAACTTACACACTTTCTTGAGAGCCCCCATAAACTTTGCGTCGGATTTCTCGTTGCAGTAATTTGTTGGAAGATGAACAGTCATTATTGACATATTCAGATATGGTAATGCAAGAATATGATCACCTGTTCTGATCAGTTTACAAGGTAAACGAGTCATAATTGCGAGACTGCCGTAGGGGCGTCCACACGCTGCCTTATTTTTGCCGTAGAGAAAAACACAGAGCTATCCGACGAGATTTTGATCAATTCCCTTTTGTCTGCTGACGAAAAATGTTCTTGGAGGAAAATAATATCATATTCCTTGAGCAACTTGGTCAAAACAGGATTTTATCAGAAACTTTTCCATTTACATCAAACAGTTCGTGGTAACAAATTGTAATGAGGAGTTACCTCAATAGTAACCAAAACCCTAAAAAACAGAATTTTGATACCAATAGTTACATCAAAGAATTATATTTTTATGCTGATTTTGAATGTGTATAAGTTTTATCTAGTTTAGTCTTACACATGACAAGTTTCGAGCCTAAGAAAATTTGCCCTGATGCACGCATCACTGATGCATGTTTATTTATTTTTTATGGCACTTGGTATTAACCATGTGGCATATAGCAATCGCAAATTCTGTCGGTCTAGTCTGTCTGTTGGTCCCGGTTTTGCTACTTTAGGCACTTCCAGGTAAGCTAGGACGATGAAATTTGGCATGCTTATCAGGGACTGGGCCAGATTAAATTAGAAATAGTCTTTTTCCCGATTTGACCATCTGGGGGGAGGAATTGGGCGGGGAGTGGTTAATTCTCAAAAAATAGAAAAAAATGAAGTATTTTTAACTTACGAACGGTTGATCAGATCTTAATGAAATTTGATCTTTATAAGGATATCGTGTCTCAGAGCTGCTATTTTAAATCACGACTAGTTCTGGTCACATTGGGGGGGGGGGAACCTAAAATCTTGGAAAACACTTAGAATGGAGGGATCGGGATGATACTTCGTGGGAAAAATTAGCACAAGTCCTAGATACATGATTGACATAACCGGAACGGATCCGCTCTCTGGGTAGTTGGGGGGGGGGTTAATTCTGAAAAATTAAAAAATCGGATGATCCGATCTCAATAAAATTTGACACTTAGAAGGATATCGTGTCTCAAAGGTCTTATTTTAAATCCTGACCGGATCTGGTGACATTGGGGGGGGGGAGCTAAAATCATGGCAAACGCTTAGATCGGGGGATCGGGATGAAACTTGGTGGTAAAAATAAGCAGGAATCTTAGATACGTGATTGACATAATTGGAATGGATCCGCTCTAATGGGGGGGGGGGGTTAATACTGAAAGATTAGAAAAAATGACGTATTTTTAACTTTCGAAGGAGTGATCGGATCTTCATGAAACTTCATATTTAGAAGAACCTCGTAACTCAGATCTCTTATTTTAAATCTCAACCGGATCCAGGGTTATTGGGTGGGCAGTTGGGGGGGGGGGACCCGAAATCTTAGAAAATACTCAAAGCGGAGAAATCAGGATGAAACTGGATGGGAAGAATAAAAACCTGTCCAAGATACGTGACTGACATAACCATACCGGATCTGCTCTCTTTGGTGGAGTTGGGGGGGGGGGGGGTAATTCGGAAAAATGAGTTATTTGTAACCTACGAAAGGATGACCAGATCCTAATGAAATTTGATAGTTAGTAGGAATTTATGTCTCAGAGCCCTTATTTCAAATCCCGATCAGATCTGTTGACGTTGGGGGGAGTTGGAGGGGGAAATCTTGGGAAACGCTTGTAGTGGAGGAATCGGGATGAAGCTTGGTTGATACAATAAGCCTATGGCCTTGATACGTGATTGACGTAACCATACTGGAGTTGCTCTCTTTTTGGGAGTTGGGGGGAGGGGTTCGGTGATTTGGCAAGTTTGGTTCTTCTGGGCGGGCTAGGACGATGAAAATTGGTAGGTGTGTCAGGGAGCTGCACAAATTGACTTGATAAAGTCGTTTTCCCAGATTCGACCATCTGGGACTAAACTAAAGGGAGAGGAAAAATTAGAAAAAATGAGGTATTTATAACTTACGAGTGGGTGATCGGATAGTCATTAAGCCTCTGATTTTCCTTTGAAATCAATCTGTTGATGCTTAGAATTGTGTTAGAGCTAATACCATATGAGCTCTTGGCTCTTAGCTCTTCTTGCCTCGTCACAAGTGCCAAATGAGCTTTGGCTCTTGTTTTTTTTGTAGTTTTTTTCCAGGGATGATCGTATCGACCCAGTGGTCCTAGAATGTCGCAAGAGGGCTCACTGTAACGGAAATTAAAAGATATATGGCCTTTTTAAGTAACCAAAAAAATTGGAGGGCGCCTAGGTCCCCTCCCATGCTCAATTTCTCCAAAGTCACTGGCTCAAAATTTTGAAATAGCGATTTTGTTCAGCATAGTAAAAATACGTAATATCTATGTCTTTGGGGACGACTTAATCCCCCACAACCCCGGGAAGGAGCTGCAAGTTCCTAATTTGGACCATTTTTTACATATAATGGTTATGGGGAAGTGTACAGACGTTTTCAGGGGGACTTTTTCGTGTTTTCGGGTGGGAGTAGGTCTGGGGGATAAAGGTTACGTGGGAGGATTTTTCCATGGAGGAATTTATCATAAGGGAAGAGAATCTTCATGTTAGGGGTTCAGGATTTTCTAGTATTATTTATAAAAACAATGAGAAAATAAATAATAAAAAATGTTTTCAACTGGAAGTAAGAAGCAGCATTAAAACTTAAAACGAACAGAAATTATTACTTATAGAAAGGGGATAGTCTCCTTTAATACCTAGCTCTCTACGATAAAGTATTTGCAGTAATTTCAACTATTTTTCTACGGCTTTTGTGATTCAGGGTCATTCTTAAAGAATTCGGACAAAATTCTTCATGTATGGTGACCAAAAATAGAAACTTACATCAATTCAAAAATGTTCAGAATTTAAATATAAAAAAAATACGTATGTTTTTTCAACTGCAAATAAGGAGCGACATTAAAT